>NC_051155.1:255596507-255744007 GCF_013339745.2 Dermacentor silvarum
CGCCCGTCTGATACCGGCGCTGCGCAAGACAGGGCGCCGCCACGCTTCTAACACGCCCAGCTGATACCGGCGCAGCACAAGAGAAGGCGCCACCACCCCACAAGTGGAAGGATTCCGCTCGCCGCGCCACCGCTCCAGCGTCCAATTAGCGCGCGACATCGGGCAGGAGAGGAGGAGCGCGCCTAGAAAAGCCGGTCCCGCACTTCGTGTTGCTCTTTCCCGCCATGGACGCCGAGCATCAAGCACGCGTGGAGCGACAGCGGGCGTTCGCCCGTGAAAGACAACGCCGACGCAGGGCTGATCAAGCGGTGCGCGCCCGAGAAGCTGAAGTTGCTCGCCAGGGAAGGAAAGCTAATCCCAACATCGTGAAGGCCCAAACACAAGCTGCTCGCCAGATGTCGGCAGATGTCGACAGCGTCAACACAAAATAAACACAGGATAAAACAAGATAAACACAAGGAAAATACAAGGGAAACACCGGCGAATCACTGCTCCCCACTTCGCCAGCTTTCACTTTGAGTGGAACTGCATTAACGCCGAGTTTTACCATTGCATTAGCGCCGGGTTTTTTCTATGAAACGTTGCCTCGAGTACTAAGCAGTAACCCTCAGAAATTCTGGCAATTTCTAAACCCCAAGCCACCGGATACTATCATTATCGCCGACCATAACGATATAGCGATCCCCGAACGAGTGCCGATGCATTTAACCATGCGTTTTCATCCGTATTCACCACTGGGCCTGATGCTCTGTTACCTATATCACGATTACCTGTGCAATCGGTTATGTCACCCATCGAATTCAATGAACAAAGCAAAACGGTAATAATTAATAAGCGAAAGCTTTCATCGTCATCAGGGGCGGACGGCATCAACTCTAAACTGTCACTAAGAACATCTAAGCACATCTGCGCAGCGTACTTCAAATTAGTCTTCACGCAGTCTTTATCCTGATGTAGCATCCCCGTCACCTGGAACAAACGGCAGGTCAGTTCCAATTTACAAATCAGGTAATAAAAGCTCATCTCTTAACTACCGACCGATTTATCTAACTAGCGTACTCTGCAAGATAATGGAGCACGTAATTTTTACCCAAATCGTGCACTTTCTTGACGCTAACAACTTCTTCATCCATCCCAGCATGGCTTCCGCAAGGGCCATTCATGCGAAACGCAACTTTCTATGTTCGTCCATAACTTACAGCACTCTGTTAACTTCGATGCTAACACCCAAATCGATGCTATTTTTCTGTATTATGCTAAAGTATTTGACAAGTTACCCCACCAACGCCTATTACTGAAACTCTTCCTGCTGAACCTGCACCCGGACATCTTAAATTGGATTATTGAATTTCTCACTAACCGATGACAGTCAGTGCATGCCAATAATTACACTTCCGCGCCTTTCCCTGTAACATAGGCGTCCCACAAGGAAGCGTTCTAGGTCCCCTACTTTTTCTTATTTATATTAACGACCTTCCTCTCCATGTTTCCTCTGAAATCCGTATGTTCGCTGACGATTGTGTTATCTACCGTATAATTACTAACGACTCTGACCACAATGATTTACAAGATGACCTCAACAAAGTGCAAGACTGGTGCAAAGACTGGTTAATGACCCTTAACCCAAATAAATGTAATTTGCTTCACTCGCCGCCATCAGCTCTTATACCCACCGTATAATATTGCTAATACACCTAGAAAAAGTGTTAAAGACATGTTAGTACATGCAAAACTCAGCCAACATCATTCCCCCGTAATAAAGGCATGTTCTCACCCCAGGTGCAAAACCTGCAGGCACCTTCAAAGTGACCTTAAAATAAAAAGCACCACAAATAGCTACACAAACGAAGTTAAAACTGGCTTTACTTGCTTGCACTAGCTGCGATGTAATTTATATGCTCGAGTGTTCCTTCTGTAAGAAACAATGTATCGGCGAAACGGGACAATCAATGAACGTCAGGTTAAAGGGATATCGCGCAGACACAGCTAAAGAGTTCCCCAAAAGCCTTCGCCGAGCTGGTCTACTCGAAGAGGCGGACATTACTTGCACGAGAAATTGAAATGCATAATCGAATAATTAACAGAAATTCACTAATTAAGTTTTTAACTACTTACCTGATGGCCCATATTGCAATTTACAAATTGTAGCCGTGGAGTTCGCAAGGTGGATCCACTTGGAACGAATTCTCGCGATGACACCAGTTTCGAGATATTAATTCCCGAACTTTGCGGACAAATGCATTGGCGTTCCAGTTAGGTTCTTAACAAAACGTCGCTTTTTGCATTGAAGCACAAAATTAACTGGAACGCCAATGCATTTCTCCGCAAAGTTCGGGAATTAATATCTCGAAACTGGTGTCATCCTGCGAATTAATTCTAAGTGGATCCACCTTGCGAATTCCACGGATACAATTTGTAAATTGCATTATGGGCCATCAGGTAATTAGTTAAAACTTCATTAGTGATTTTTTGTTAATTAGTCGATTATGCATTTCAATTTTTTGTTCAAGTAATGTCTGCCTCTTCGAGTAGACCAGCTCATTAACTAGAATTGGGCTATCTGCCATAGGCAACCTTAAATAAATTTTGAAAGTGTTCGCTGAAACACCCTGTATATACCGACGGCTCGTCCTCACCTACAGCTCAACTGCCGCATTCGTCGTTCCAGTCAAGCAAGTTGCAGTTAAATTCAAATTGTCACATATGACTACATCTACGTCGGCAGAACTTGCAGCCCTCCATGCAGCTGTGACCTACGTCACCGAAGAGCCGGCACAGAAATGGGTCATATTCTGTGACTATAAGGCAGCCCTGCACAGTATCAAGTCAGCCTTACATCACTCAACTTACGAGATGATATCCGACATCAGGGAAGTTCATCACCATGCTCTGGAAACAGGACACTTCATAGTGTTCCAGTGGATTCCTGCTCACTGTGGCATCATCGGCAACGACATTGCAGACAGGGCTGCCCGATCTGCCCACGAAGACACCCAGACGCGTACAATACCTTTGGCGAGGACGGACACTGCCAGGGAACTTCGTCTGCTTGCACGCAAAAAGTCACAAGCTTTATAGAGTTCAAGTGCATTCAATTGCCGATTGTACAAGTTGGACCCCTTGCTACGTTTACAACTGCCATCTATCCTTTCCTGCGGCGAAACAACCTTGCTGTGCCGCTTGTGGCTGGGAGTGGCGTTCACGAACGCTTACTCATTCCGTATGGGAATGGCCGAGAGCCCGATGTGCGACTCCTGTATGTGCGAGGAAACCATCGAGCACCTATTGTGTACCTGTCCTCGCTACGACGTACAGCGCCTCTCTCTCAGGACAGCTTTAAACCGGCTGGACTCGAGACCGTTCTCTGAGTCAAAGATACTCGGACCGTGGCTACACCCGTCACTGGCACAAAAAGCGTTGCGTGCATTAGTACAGTATTTGAAGTGCACCGGTTTAAGAGACCACCTATAGTGTTCCTGTACATCGTCCCACGTGTACTCAGTGCTCATTCTCTCCCTATTTTTCTCTTTCTATTTCCCCTTTCCCTTACCCCTAGTGCAGGGTAGCAAACCGGACGCTCTTCTGGTTGATCTCCCTGCCTTTCCTCTCCTTGCTCTCTCTCTCTCTTTCTCTTTTGCCGATCATCGACCGACTGGAACGGCCTGCCCCATCACATCGCTGAAATCACCTGTTCACCGACATGTTCTGATAAGCTCAACACTAACATTCTTCATTGAACACATATGTGGCCACTAATTTGAACAATCAAGATTTGTAAACCCCACCCCTTATGTAATACCTCCAGTGAGGGGTCTTTAAGGAAATAAAAGTGAAATGAAGTGCAGCTTTCATGGATTATGAAAATGCATTTGGTTCAGTAGAGATCCCATGACACCAGCAGTCATAGAGGCATTGCGTAATCAAGGAGTACAGGAGGCATACGTGAATATCTTGGCAAATATCTACCAAGATTCCACAGCTCCACAAGAAAAGTAGAAAGTTACCTATGAAGAAAGGAGTCAGGCAAGGAGACACAATATCTGCAATGCTATTTCCTGCATCCTTAGAAGAAGTATTCAAGCCAATAAACTGGGAAGGCTTAGGAGTGAGGATCAACTGCGATTATCTCAGCAACCTTCGGTTTGCCGATGGCATTGCCCTGTTCAGCAACACTGGTGACGAATTACAACAAATGATTAAGGACTTTAGCCGAGGAAGTGGAAGAGTGGGGCTGAAGATTAACACTCAGAAGACAAAGATAACGTTCAATAGCCTGGCAAGGGAACAAGAATTCACGATCGCCAGTCAGCCTCTAGAGTCTGTGCAAAGGAGTACGTTTATATTGGTCAATTGATCACAGAGGATCCCGTTCATGAGATGGAAATTTACAGAATAAAATTGGATTGGATTGCATACGGCAGGCATTGCTAAACCCTGACTGGGAGCTTACCACTGTCGTTGAAAAGGAAAGTGTACAATCATTCCATTCTACCGGTGCTAACATATGGGGCAGAAACTTGGAAGTCAACAAAGAAGCTCGAGAATAAGTTAAGGACCGTACAAAGAGCGATGGAACAAAAATTGTTAGGCCTAACGTTAAGAGACAGGAACAGAGCGGGGTGAATCAGAGAGCAAACGGGCATAACGGATATTCTAGTTCACATTAAGAGAAAGAAATGGAGCTGGGCAGGCCATGTAATGCGTAGGGTAGATAACCGGTGGACCATTAGAGTGACAGAATGGGTGCCAAGAGAAGGGAAGCGCAGTCGAGGACGGCAGAAAACTAGGTGGGGTGAGAAATTAGGAAATTTGCAGGTAGCAGTTGGAAGCAGCTAGCGCAAGACAGGGGTAATTGGAGATCAGAGGCCTTCATCCTGCAGTGGGCATAAAAATAGGCTCATGATGATGATGAAGTGAAGGGAAGTGTTGAGCTTACTTGCGGTATTATTGGATGTTTCCGAGGAATACGGCCCAAGGAACACCAGGCTTCAACGGATTAAACTGACCTCCGTCTTCAACTGGGATGAACAAACTTTGGCAACGGTGTGAGTGCTATGGGCACTTCCTCCTACTCGTAATGATATTGTTGTTTCCTGTTCTCAATATCGCTCGAGGTTGCACAAGTTTAGCGGTGTCGTAATCTTTACATTATACGGAACCCTTGAGGTGACTGCAGGTTGGCTGCAAGAATATAGTCAACGAGTCCTTCTGGTATATCGCTAGTCACATTCCTGCTTTATTTTCGCGTTACTGTTCACGGAAAGCATTGTTGAACAGCCGGCATCGGCGTCGCCGTGAGGTTCCATGTAAAGTACAAATGCAATAACACGGGTGCGGGGGAAAGCGTGCGAGGGTGAGCCGAGAAGGATGGTGTCTTGATGCATGCCGTCTACTCGCGCGCCCGATGTTCAAAGTCAAGGGGGGAGAGCACGTGGTACCGATAGTGAAAGAAGATCGAGATTACGGAGAGAACGAGGCGCTATTTTCTGCAGCTCTTTAGGGTGCACCTCTCAGCACTCATACGGTAACGAGATCAAACGCGCACCACGGTGTGCGGTGGAATAAGGAGCGGGCGAGCGTGCGTTTCTTCCTCGAGGATACAGAAATTTGCTCATCCGCCAGCGTTGTATCGCTAACCTTCAACGAAAGGGCTTCAGCCCCGGAACGTCGGCAAGAGTTAGCGCCGCTCGTTAAACAATGACGAAGGGAGTAGCGCCGCTTCCTGTCATAATAAGTTTCGTGCACAGTGGTTACACACATCTACCCCAACTCGCACGTAAACTTGCGCCCGCTCTATCGCCAACGTGTCAAGAATAAGTGAATGTGCACACACTTGAATATATGCGCACTATATACGCATAATAAATGACGGACTACATCGATAGCGCATGAATGGTCGAAGCTGAATGTTTCGTGATGGTCAACAAGAGTAAGCGAGTTACTAGCGATAATACCTCTTTGCTACAAGGCATTGCAATGTACAGAACACCTACGTTTCAAGCTTTGCGAGCAGCAAGAACAAATATATCGGAACTGAGCACCCCCGCGAGCGATTAGGCAGAAAATAATCAGATAGTGACTGCGTCGAGGAACTTTACTGAATCGGAAACGGTAACAAGCCGCTGCGTCAAAATATTTGCCGAATAAAGAACGAAGAGCAAAAGAGCTGATCCTGATTCAATTCATGAGCAGGAAGTTTGGATAGCTTGGAATACATATTTTGCCCCGATTTTAGAACAAGCACTATATACGCTGCTCGCGCCGTTTGGGCAAAGCCTAATCAGCTCCGAAAGCGTTTTATTGCGATAGAAATTATGTGGACACTCTAGGAGAATTTCTGTCGTCGTCGTCGTCGCCGTGAGGTTCCGTATAAAGTCCACGGGTGACCAAAATCGTCACCGCGCGAAGTAGGCTGTATGCGCGAGTGAAAGCATGCAACGGTGCGCCGGCAATCCTGGCTCGCGCACGCGAAGGCGGGAAGGAACCGCAGCCTTCCAGTCGTGCACAACGTTCAGGAGCGAGGGTAGGGAGGTGGCTCCCGCCGCACCGAAAGGCTCCGGAGGGAGGGTGGGCAGTTGAAGGGGACGCGCTGTACTGTGGCCTCGAGTTCCCGCCGGGCGGGAAGTTTCAGGGGGGGGGGGGGGGGAAGAGGGGGCTGGCGTTCGGCACCGCGAGCACCCGCCCGCCATCTGTGGCGGGGCACAGTCGGCCCTCCCCGAGTTTTCGCGGCTAAAATCGCGTTGATGCGAGCGCTGGCACGAAGCTCAATTCGCTCGCTGCTGCTGCTGCTGCGCTGACTCACTCCAGCGTTTTGACAGCCAGTTTTCGCGGTCATTGAGAGAGATGCCTTCATGTTTGCTTGCACGCGCGTGACACCATGCTTTTATTGCGATAGCAATTATATGGACACTTCAACCGGATTTCTGCCGTCGGCGTCGCCGTCAGGTTCCCTATAGATAAAATCTTCGCCGCGCGCCGTATGCCCGAGGGGAAGCGTGCGGGGACGCGCGCTATCACGGAGAGCGAACGCACTCAATCTCCCACGCGCAAGCAAGGAAGCGGAAGCCAGCGCCAGAGGGAGCGGGGCGGCGGGGGGGGGGGGGGGCGCACTTCTACTCTGCCAGCAACCGCGCTCGTCGCTCGCTCGCACCGTCGCTTATCTCCACACGGCTCTGACCTTTATGCGCCGTGCATTCGCCGCTCAGTTTCCGTTGAAGCGATAGACCGCACGTTAGATCACTGCACGGGCTCGGGCTTACCCGAAAGCCCGGGCCCGGCCCGGCCCGTGGGCCGTCCGGGCCGGGTAGAGCAGTTTTTTCACGGGCTCGGGCCGGGCTCGGGCACGGCGTGTGCTTTTTGACCCGGGCCCGGGCCGGGCTCAGGTTTTTTGACACGGGCCCGGGCCGGGCTCGGGCTTTCTGCGAGTTATTCTCGGGCTTCTCAACTCTGAAAAACATGTATTTTTCGGTCTCGGGCCGGGCTCGGGCTTAAGGTAAAGGGGTGGCGGGCCGGGCCGGGCGGGTAACGTAGATTATTTCCGGGCCCGGGCCGGGCCCGGGTCTCGCCATAAAAGTTTTGATCGGGCTCGGGTGGGCCGCCTAATGTAAAAACGGGCCCGGGCCGCAAAAATCGGCCCGTGCAGTGCTCTACCGCACGTACCTTCTCCCGCCGCTTGCTGCCAGCGTTTTGACAGTCGTTGTCTGCAGTCATTCAGTGTGATCTATCCATGTTTGTTTGTGCGCGCTCACACCACGCTTGTTCATTCAGTTAGTAATAGTCGGGCCACATTTTCCAACGCACGCTACACATGCAATGCTGCCCTGATCGGCAGTGCAGCGCTACAGGTGTGTCCCTTCGCACGCGCTGCCCACGGGAAGCGCTTCTCATGAACACCACCGTTTCACACGCGCCTTCTCGTGGTCATCGAGTCTCTCTTCATGTCGGTCTACTTACGGCGCAGCACACCTGCTTACTTAATCAGATCATGCTTACTACAATTCATATTGCTACCAAAGCCGCTCACCTTACTTCGTATGGCATTGCTGTGTTGCTATCGCATTCATTGCTTCGCCCTTAGGGCGAAACTGTGACATTTTTTAATTTAGTTATTATGCCTATGTTTACAAGTTTATACGGCCGATAAAACTACTATCCTTATTTTGTGTAGCTGTCCACTAATTTGGTATCGCAATCGATGCTTCGCCTTTCGGGCAAAACTACGACTTTTTTTGCTTGTGACCAAAGCTTCGTGTCGTCCACCCAGTCACCGCCTACGTTATCTCCCGAAATAGAGGTTTGCTAAGCTGCACCCGTGTCATACCCATCCATTATAAACACGTAGGCAAAGGAGGCAAGCAATGGACGCGTCACCACGTTGTCAAACATGGCAGCGCCCACGGGATCGCCGTTAAAAGGGTCAATAGCAAACCACCCTTCTGTAGTGTTGGAGGTCGCGTAATCTCAAGTTTTGGAGACGCGTTGAAATTAGAGGCAGCAGGAAGCGTTCCTTCGCCTACTGCTGCCGCTCTTCATCACACCAGTGTTGTGGCAGCGAGTGTTCGCGGTCATCGAGTTAGGTCTGTTCATGTGTGCCTGTGCGCATGACACCATGCTTGTTAGTTTAAATAGCAAGTGAACGTTGACTGCAGTTTACACGGACGGTAAAAGTATACGAATGTTAATTCGGTTACTTGCCTAATATTTTGCTGTCGCTATCAACGCTTTGTCATTCGAGCCGTAACTGCGAATTTGTTTTTATTTTTGAAACTCCAAGTTGATGACAGTTTCATCCTTCAAAATTGTCAAGCTCGCTTCATGCCTACTACAGAACTTTGGCATTTGACTTTTTATTAACCTTGGAAGCCGTCTGGTAACTCAACTAACCAGTGCTTGTCTTTAATGTCCTAACAGATGACATACACATAAAACTACGTCCCTAAACGCAAAATGAAAAGTTAATCAATGCACCAGGCCCAGTTTTATTGTGATAGCAATTATATGGACACTCCAAGCGCATTTCTGACGTTGGCGTCGCCGTGAGGTTTCGTGTAAAGTCTAACGGCGATAAGATCGTCGCCGTGCGCCGTACGCTGTGTGTGCGAGTCAAAGCGTACGAGGGTGAGCCGGCAATCGTGGTTTAATGTAGCGCACGCGAGGGAGGAGGGCAGGCAGGAAGCGCGCGGTCTTCTTTCGTGCGCGAGGCACGGGGGCGAGGGGACGGAAAGGGAGAGGAAGGGGGGTGCGTTCTGCTCCGTCGGCTGCTGCTCACAGCGCGGCAGCGCGGGCGCCGTGTCTTGAAAGCGATCTGCGATGTGGACGAAGTTAGCACCCGCGCGGGCCTCATCCTCAAAGCGATCTGCGATGGGGCCAAAGTGCATGCGCCGAGTGCCGGTAGCTTCGCAGGCGCTGTGCTTTCGACGTTTAGTTCGCGTTGAAGCGTGACGAGAGCAGCGCGAGGGTCAATTTGCCGGCTTCTGCTGGCGCGCTTTCTCACTGCGGCGTTCTTACAGCGAGTTTCCGGCTCATCGAGTGAGATGTGTTCATGCTTACTTGTGCGTGCGTGACACCGTGCTTGTATATTTAATTATTAAGCGAAAGTTTACAACTTTATACGACCCAATAAAATACTATCCTTGCTTCGTATAGATCTATACTAATTTGCTATCGCAATCGATGCTTCGCCTATCGGGTGGAACTGCGACTTTTTTTCTGCTCCATGATAGCAGCAAACCTCACTACGACGAATAGATGAACGCCCACAATACTTCGAATTATAAAAAATGTCTACAGTTTCGCCCTAAGGGCGAAGCAATGAATGCGATAGCAACACAGCAATGTCATACGAAGTAAGGTGAGCGGCTTTGGTAGCATTATGAATTGTAGTAAACATGAGCTGATTAAGTAAGCAGGTGTGCTGCGGCGTAAGTAGACCGACATGAAGAGAGACTCGATGACCACGAGAAGGCGCGTGTGAAACGGTGGTGTAGATGAGAAGCGCTTCCCGTGGGCAGCGCGTGCGAAGGGACACACCTGTAGCGCTGCACTGCCGATCCGGGCAGCATTGCATGTGTAGCGTGCGTTGGAAAATGTGGCCCGACTATTACTAACTGAATGAACAAGCGTGGTGTGAGCGCGCACAAACAAACATGAATAGATCACACTGAATGACTGCAGACAAAGACTGCCAAAACGCAGGCAGCAAGCGCAAACGCCGCAGCGGCGAAGGTACGTGCGGTCTATCGCTTCAACGGAAACTGAGCGGCGAATGCACGGCGCATAAAGGTCAAAGCCGTGGGGAGATAAGAGACGGTGCGGGCGGAGAGACGAGCGCGGTTGTTGGCAGAGAAGAAGTGCCCCCCCCCCCCCCCCCCCCCCGCTCTCTCCGACGCTGGCTTCCCGCTTCCTTGCTTGCGCGTGGGAGATTGAGTGCGTTCGCTCTCCGTGACAGCGCGCGTCCCCGCACGCTTCCGCTCGGGCATATGGCGCGCGGCGAAGATTTTATCTATAGGGAACCTCACGGCGACGGCGACGCCGACGGCAGAAATCCGGTTGAAGTGTTCATATAATTGCTATCGCAATAATAGAAACCGAAGAAATTAAATAACGAAGTGCTATAGCGGCGTACTCGTCGGCGCAATTCCCGACGTCGCCGCGGTGCGAGGATCTTACAAAAACGCACAGCAACTCACGAGCTATGAGAGAAACGTGGTGGGGGCCAAGGTTTAATTTCTACCCCGTGGGTTTTTTCAACGTGCGCCCCGACCACGGCACGTGAGCGGTGCACGGGAAACGCAATAGCCTCAGGAGCAAGTAATGGCGACCGGACAGAGAGTGAAGGACCACATGGCTTCGATACCTCTTGTCCTGCTTTACTGGCATTGCTGCCGATTGCTGTGAAAGGCTGTGGAAACGTCACGAGTCTTGCAAGTATAGCCGAGCTGCGATTGGTGCTCAAGATAGCTACGATAGGAGCAGAGTCTCGGTTCGCCCTGGAGCTGTCTCCTTCCATCTATTTTCTAGAAAAATATCATATCTAGCTAAAATAATAATAATAAAAAATTCAGTGCCATTCCACTCTGTGAAGGTGGATGACCAGCGAAACTGTGTATGTGGTGATTGACCGTTGCTCCAGTGAAACGTTCCAAGTTTCCTGGATCGGGGTCACCTGGATGGTTCGCATTTCTTTTCGCCTAGCGATTCTGGCGGGCAGCACGTTTACGTTTGGCGTCCGCGGTCCGCTAATCGTCGGTGGTCTCCTTCAGCAGCCGCCGCGCCCATTCCCTTTTCTGTCCACGGCGTCGTTCTTGGTAAGCATGCTGTTATTCGTACAACACGTGGCATACACATTTCACAATCAGAGGAGAACTGAGGAAAGGATCCTACGTAGAGCATGACGTCAGGAGACACTCAGATTGGTAGGTACTAGTTTGAATACGCGGGATAGCGGACACGTGTGGTGCGAACATGACCGACGCGGGTCAAAGTGTAGTATTTGTTCTTATCAGCTTAATATCTGATGCGGGTTGTATTTGGACTAGTGATGCAGAACTGTCGATAGTGTTATCGATACTATCGATAGTTGAGTCACTATCGATAGTGATAGTGATTTCGATAGTACTATCGATAGTATGAAATCAACCGCGCGAACTCATTACAGTATAAACTTGGTTCCCCCAGTGCGTGGTATACGAGGGAGGTCTGAAAAGTTCTCGGCCTGATGTAGAAAAAAGCGTTTTGGACCTTCAAAATTATTTTTATTTTTCAACATAGTCTCCTCTCAGCTCTACACACTTGGTCCATCGATGTTCCAGAGCCAGGATTCCGTCCTTAAAGTGACTTTGTGGAAGTTCTGAAAAGTACTCATCCACAGCAGCAATCGCTTCTTCATTTGATGAAAAACGTTGCCCACCAAGAAAGGTTTTGAGTTTTGGGAACAGGTGGTAGTCCGACGGGGCCAAGTCAGGAGAATTGGGTGGTTGCTCCAACACTTCGTACTTCAAATCGGGCAATTTAGCCATTGCAAGATGCCCTTTGTGCACCGGTGCATTGTCTTGATGAAAGATGATTTTCGTCTTCTGCAAACCTGGTCTTTTCTCACGAATTTTCTGATCCAATTGAGTTAAAAGGTCAGAATAATACTCCCCAGTTATGGTTTTACCGTTTTCAAGATAATCCACAAGCAGAATGCCTTCAGCGTCCCAAAAACAGAGGCCATCACCTTTCCTGCGGAGGGAACTGACTTGGCCTTCTTTGGTGCAGACGACCCGGCTTCAGTCCAATGCTTTGATTGTTGTTTCGATTCCGGTGTGTAATGGTGAATCCAAGTTTCATCCATTGTTATAAATCTGCGCAAAACGTCTGCTGAAGCTCCAAAGCATGCTGTGGCATCGTCATGCGGTTGCGGTGTTGCTCAGGAGTAAGGATGCGCGGCACCTATCTTGCACAGAGCTTGTTCGTTACTGCCTTTCCGATGTTAATGCCTTTGCGCGCTTTTCGCGCTTTGTCAGTGGTCAGAGTGACGGTCCGCTCACGTTATCAACGGGATCAGCCGGCCGTGAGTGGTGGAGGATAAGACTAGTATAGAATAAAGCATAACGCATCGCTACAAAATACTGGTCTTGTTTAGTGCGCTGGAGTGGTGTGCTGCGGAACAAATGATAGTGCGGTACTACTGTGTCAAGGGTCGTTTCTTGCTTTTATGTCTATGCAGCTTCGATTCAGTTCACAAGAACGCTTTTTTCTACATCAGGCCGAGAACTTTTCAGACCTCCATCGTATACCACGCACTGGGGGAACCATGTTTATACTGCAATGAGTTCGCGCGGTTGATTTCATACTATCGATAGTACTATCGAAATCACTATCACTATCGATAGTGACTCAACTATCGATAGTATCGATAACACTATCGGCAGTTCTGCTTCACTAGTCCAAATACAACCCGCATCAGATATTAAGCTGATAAGAACAAATACTACACATTGACCCGCGTCGGTCATGTTCGCACCACACGTGTCCGCTATCCCGCGTTACTATCAGTTAATGTGTAGTTCGTTATGCAAAATGTGACCTACACGTTCCACTGAGATGCCAACAGCCTCGGCAATTTCGCACAACTTCACTCTCCTGTCTTCCAAAACCATATTGTGCACACGGTCAATCAATTCAGGAGTTGTTGCACTTTTTGGGCGCCCTTCGCGCGGGTCATCTTCAATCCTCTTTAAATTCAGCAGCCCATTTCTTGACTGTGGAGTATGAAGGTGAATCTTGCTTGTAAACTTTAAAAAACCTTTGATGAATTTCATTCGGAGATAAACCTTCTCTTACAAAGAACTTTATCACCGCACGGTACTCAATCTTCTCCATGCCTTACGGTACTTCACACTACACCCACTGTGATCGACTGTCAAAGCCAAACTGCTAATCGGCACTAGATGGCGTTTCATCTGAGACTTGCAGAGACTTGTATGAACGTGCACATGAATGCTGCAAGTTCTAGCTCGCGTGATTATTATTGAGGTCGACAACTTTTGGTGATGGTAACTATATGACAGGACTCTTCGTTATCGCAGTCTAGCCGTCATCGAGCTCTGCAGATGTACCCTACGTTCAGCTGCCGGATAAAGTGTTAGTGTCGCAAACGTCCTTGTTGTGCTGGCAACAGCGACCCGAGACGCACGGTGTAGCGCGCCTGCTTCTGAGCTGAGTTCGAGTGGAATTATTAATTCAGCACGTATGCTTGCTTTGATTTCACGGACCTTGATTTCAAGGTCAGTGCTTGAACTGAATCGAAGCTGCCTTGACACAGCAGTACCGCACTATCATTTGTTCCGCAGCACACCACTACAGCGCTCTAAACAAGACCAGTATTTTGTAGCGATGCGTTATGCTTTATTCTATACTAGTCTTATCATCCACCACTCACGGCCGGCTGATATCGTTGATA
Source organism: Dermacentor silvarum (assembly GCF_013339745.2). NCBI lineage: Eukaryota > Metazoa > Arthropoda > Arachnida > Ixodida > Ixodidae > Dermacentor > Dermacentor silvarum. The sequence continues at coordinate 255,610,453 of NC_051155.1, forward strand.
ACATGAGCGGACCGTCGCTCTGACCACTGACAAAGCGCGAAAAGCGCGCAAAGGCATTAACATCGGAAAGGCATCGCTACAAAATACCGGCCCAAGTCTGCTCACGAATGTATATACGTATATACAAGGACGTACAAGGACTACCGATGGTACTATCGATAGTATGACCAACTGAACTATCGATGGTAATACTATCGATAGTTTATCGATAGTAATACTATCGATAGTCTTTTTACACTATCGATAGTTTCAAAAAAACTATCGATACTATCGATAGTCAATTTACCGATAGTTTTCCATCACTAATTTGGACCCAAGAAATTCAACTTATTTTTGCAGGTTGGCGGAGTGCTTGATGCCTGTTTCACCAGCGCCGCGGGTTGGCCCAGTATTGTAGTATCTTCGGGATCGGCCCATGGTTTTTGGTCTACGGACATCAATCTGCTGGAAGCTAGCCATAAAAAGCTTCGCTGTGAAAAGCAGTCTGAGGGAACTAACGACAAATGGAAGCAGCTACAGCCGTTCAGCAATATCTTCCACATTTGGGTTGGTCTGAGAAGACTCTGTAGAAAGCGCGTATTCGAACGGACAGCTACAAACGCTCTTCCTGTGATTTTTCGCATTATCGTGATCATGAAAACGCAACAACTGCTGGTTCTTGCCAAATGCTTCGCCAAAAAGTTCGCTATTGCGATACATATGTTCGTCAGTGTCAAGTTGCCCGAGTGTTGCCCGCGCTCTCCGAACGCGCGAGCAACACTGCGAGCGCTCGTTGTTTCATGCGAGAGACGACGATCGTCGATTGAAAACCCGGCGCGGGCCGGCGGTGGTCCGGTTGTGATGGCTCCGTGACGTCACCCTCGTCGATCTTGATTGGTTCTTCATCTCGCGGCACGCGGCATTTGCCGCAGAAATGGGTCTCGAACCCATTTCGCGCGGCACGCCGCAAAACCCCCGATTCCTGCCGCTTTTGCCGCGCGCGGCATGACGCGTTGCCGCGCGTTTTTGCCGCATGTTTTTTCCGCTAGCGTGGCCGTACCCTTAGAGCTCTCTTCAAGACTTGTGTATTCATATTCTGAGAGATATTACGCTTGTGGTATTCGTATGACGCAGACGCCTTGGGAAGGAGCCCAGACTGTCGTGTACGCGGCTGTGGACGACCGGTTCGTGGAAAGCAGTGGCAAGTACCTGGTGGACTGCACGGATGACTGGGTCAACTGGAGGGCCCTGGACAAGCGCGAGGCCAGGCGGGCTTTCGAGACAAGCGTCAGGCTCGTCGGCATGGAGCTCGACCATGTACAGAAGCTACTGTGATCCGCCAAAGTGCGCGCAAATGTTTGTCTCAAGGCTAAAGGCGAAGAACAGGCGTCTTCTCTTGAATTTGTCGCGCGTCCTTCTGAGCGCGGCTACATGTGAATCAATATGCATTTCGTTTATTTGGTCTAGTCGTCCGTTTTCGCGGGTGCCTCGGCATCACGCACGCGCTCGCATGGCACATCAGCAGCACGACAGCTGCGACAGTGCTACGGAGTCGCCGCTGTCTACTGGAGTCGCTAATGCAGCATGTGTTGAGTCATGCTTTCTCGGCGCACGTCGACCGCTCGCTTGCCTTTCTTGTGAGCGGCCATGCTTGTGACGAAGGTTGTCAACGAGGGGATTTTTGTAGAAGGCGCTGACACGGCGGGTTTCCTCAAGAAATTGTTTAAATGATGGCGCCCGGTGCTATTCGTCTTCTTGTGCTGCGGATGGAATGACCAGCAGGAGCAAGTGCGACACACCACGGAAGTAGTAAAAAGAAAGAACACCGCATTAAGACAGGCGAATGATGGCTACACGTCGTCCCTCCTTCGCAGAAACCTGCAAAGGGCGCTGCAAGAAATAAATACATTCTAGGACTTGATTTGCCAAAGTTACGATCTGATTATGAGGCACGATGTAGTGGGTGACTCCCGATGGATCGTGATCACCCTCTAAGTCCACGAGCCTTTTTGCATTTCGCCTCCATCGAAGTGGGATCGAACCCGCGACCGGCAGCGCAACACTTTAGGCACGGGGGGTGCAGGAAGGAATGCTGAAACTCCACTGGAGTATGTGTAAGCAACCACCAAATTTCAAGTTGGCCCACCCCCAAATTTCAAGTAGGCTCATCCCTAAAGTTCAGTTGGCCCACCTCTGAATTTCATGTCGACCTAACCCCAATTTTCAAGTTGACCGAACTCGAAATTTGAGTTTGGCCACACCTACTGTATGCATTCCCATGTATTTTATATGGAGCCCTATGTATCCTATGGGTATTCTCTGTGACCAATTTATTTTTGTATAAATTGTTCCTTATCGCTTAAAAGCTGCCCATCATCTACATTTACACTATTATAACGACTGAATGTCCTAACTTTGCAAATTACGCATTTTTATGCTGATACAAGGCTTAATCCGTGACAGGGCTGGGGTACTCGCCAAAGAATGCTTACGCAACGTCGCCAACGTCGCAACGTGCTTACATCGCCGAGTAGATGCACGGGGAGGACAGCTGTGAGCGCGTGCAGTCATTGCTGCATTACTGCTGGTACGCACCGACAGTTGTCTACATTTAAGGATACACGAAATCAGGGCCTCTGAAGCCGGTGACTCGCAGAAGGCCTGGCGCAGCGCTTTCTGGAATGGCAGTCTGCTGACGCGTTCTCGTGCCTCTGCGCCAGGCTGATTAAGTTCACTATGCTCTCCATGATAGCAGTATGATAGATTTCTCTTCACCCCGGTAAAAAAAAGTACATTATTGCGGGGGAGAAATTTGTGCGGAAATGACCGGAGAGGATAATCGAAGTAAGCGAACCTGCTGTTTCGTATACGCATACTGCCTATATGTCCTTGCCCACTTGAAGCGTCGTTGTATTGCGCGGCTGTACGCACATGCCTCGCTGTCCAGCGCTGGCGCGCGCGCACATCGTCGCACAACGTGCAACGCTTTCTGCCACAGAGGCGCTTGACATGCCACAGCGCAGGGAAAGACAGGAACAAGTGGCGCCCTCTCACTGTAACTTGTTGCCACGCTATTGAGACTGCTCTGGATATTAGCCAACGTTTCTCAAAGCGCTAGCGCACATGAGAGAAAAAAGTGGTGAGGTTGCTATGCTCCTGTGTTATTAATTTTAAAATACCGCACGCCAGAAATCGGCCCAAGCAAGAGGGATTGCGTCAGCACATAAGTGCCCTAGTGATACAAACACAGAAATAAACACTATAGCAACGGACACGTCGTGCCAGTGTAACATTATACAACATAGATGAATAAAAGTGGCGTTTCAGTGCAGCTGCAATCTCGTTAGCTTCAAAAAAATGTCACAGTTTCGCCCTAAGGGCGAAGCAATGAATGCGATAGCAACACAGCAATGTCATACGAAGTAAGGTGAGCGGCTTTGGTAGCAATATGAATTGTAGTAAACATGAGCTGATTAAGTAAGCAGGTGTGCTGCGGCGTAAGTAGACCGACATGAAGAGAGACTCGATGACCATGAGAAGGCGCGTGTGAAACGGTAGTGTAGATGAGAAGTGCTCCCCGTGGGCAGCGCGTGCGAAGGGACACACCTGTAGCGCTGCACTGCCGATCCGGGCAGCATTGCATGTGTAGCGTGCGTTGGAAAATGTGGCCCGACTATTACTAACTGTGGTGTGAGCGCGCACAAACAAACATGAATAGGTCACACTGAATGACTGCAGACAACGACTGTCAAAACGCTGGCAGCAAGCCCATACGCTGCAGCGGGCGAAGGTACGTGCGGTCTATCGCTTCAACAGAAACTGAGCGGCGAATGCACAGTGCATAAAGGTCAGAGCCGTGTGGAGATAATAGACGGTGCGGCGAGCGACGAGCGCGGTTGTTGGCAGAGTAAAAGTGCCCCCCACCCCGCCGCCCCGCTCCCTCCGGCGCTGGCTTCCCGCTTCCTTGCTTGCGCGTGGGAGAGATAAGAGACGGTGCGGTCGAGCGACGCGCGCGGTTGTTGGCAGTGCCCCCCCCCCCCCCCCCCCCCCCCGTTCCCTCCGGCGCTGGCTTCCCGCTTCGTTGCTTGCGCGTGGGAGATTGAGTGCGTTCGCTCTCCGTGATAGCGCGCGTCCCCGCACGCTTCCGCTCGGGCATACGGCGCGCGGTGAAGATTTTATCTATACGGAACCTCACGGCGACGACGACGACGACGGCGAAGGCGACGCCGACGGCAGAAATCCGGTTGAAGTGTCCATATAATTGCTATCGCAATAAAATGGTGAGGTTGCTATGCTACTGTGTTATTAATTTTAAAATACCGCACGCCAGAAATCGGCCCGAGCAAGAGGGATTGCGTCAGCACATAAGTGTCCTAGTGATACAAACAGAGAAATAAACACTATAGCAACGGACACATCGTGCCAGTGTAACATTATACAACATAGATGAATAAAAGTGGCGTTTCAGTGCAGCTGCAATCTCGTTAGCTTCAAAAAAAGTTGTCGCAGTTTCACCTGAAAGGCGAAGCATCAATTGCGATAGCAAACTTGTAGAGAGCTATACGGAGTAATGATATTAGCTTTATCAGCTGTATAAACTTGGACATGCAGCAGCATCGGAACACGCATAACTGTTGTCGACGCCATCGGCGTTTTGCCCGCGTTAGCTCAAAATGCGTGCGGCGTTGGTGACTGTTGCCGGAGCCTCTGATATAAAAAATTTGCCGCGTATCTGCGTGCTTCGCTGCAAATGTCGTCGAAAGACGATGGTCTTCTGCCGGCCGTACTACATGAGTGCTGGTCTGATCCGCGGCCACCCGTGATGCTGTTCTCGTACCATTTCCGTCCTGGCATGAAGGTTTGTTTGAACAGATTTCATTTTACCGCATTATTTCATCAAGCGGCCATTTATGTTTTGCCCTGCCTCAGACAGCGCTTCCTTTATGTTGAATCGGCCGCATCTGGCTGGCATTGATAAAATTGAGGAGGCGCTGCGTGAGACATGGACGCCATCTGGCAATACATCGGGAAACATGAGCTTGTGCAGAGGGTTTCCTCCCTCCATGGCAGAGGGCGCTCGTCGGCGCGCAGTCAGGGAACGTCGTTCGTTGGCGCGCATATCATGGCATTTTCAGGGCAGCTTAAGAAACTAGGGTCTTTAGAGTTACGTATCTATGTATTTTCTATTAAAGGAACACACCTCCTAATACTTACCTAGTGATGTTGCGCCTCAGATATGCGTAATATTTACTTTGTGATCGATAACGTTCACAAGTGTGAACAGCCGTACCAGTTTAAGTAGTGTGGGCGGTAAGCAAGTGGTCCAACTTTGGCCGGGTGGCTGAATCGGGTGACAGACAGACAGACAGACAGACAGACCGACAGACCAAATTTTCAGCGTTTAAGTTCCCCAAGAAAGACTATCGTCTTTAATAGGCACTTGGTGCCGCAGCTAAACGTCGCCTCCCTTCCCTCCCCCTCCCCCATGGCCTCTCGCGCGTCTGAAGAAGGCGCGTTTGCTCTACATATATGGTGATTGTAAAGGAGAAAAGAGACGCCTACTTCTGCAGCCCTTAATGACGTCATACGGAACCTCACGGCGACGGCGACGCCGACGGCAGAAATCTGCTTTTGAGTGTCCATATAATTGCTATCGCAATAATATTCAGTGGTACGGTGGCTAGATGGGTAGGTGTGCCGACCGGCGCGTCTGGAGCGTAGTCAACCGCTTCTTCGCGTCATGACGCAAAATTGGCGCTGTGGTCACTAGAACGGTTCCGCAGCGCGCGTCGTCTGCTACAGGGGGCTGGCGGCGAGCAAAAAAATAAAGCCCGTATTGGAATAGTTGTATGTCGTCTGTTCATGTCAGTTTCAAAGGTGAAGAGCTCTGCGTCTCCCGTACTGTTTTGCAAGTTCCTAAGCGATGTGGAATGTTCCAAGTCGGAAAAATGACCGGCGAGATTAGCGGCGGCATTTCTCCACCAAAGAAGACCACCAAGGAGACTTACTGCTTCGCTCCGAACTGCAAGTCGGGCTTCAGGCTCAAAACTTGTGAGAAATACAGCGGAAATGTTCTCCCCGGGCTGCTCAGTAGCTTGCTAGCTCAGTATCGGCGACGTTAATGAGCAAGCCGTACACCGAAAAGCGTACGTGCATGAGCTCCTCGACATTGGAAATTTGCAAGCCGCACATGAGGTGCTCAGCGCCTGCGACACCGAGCACCGCTGCGCTGCTACAGGGAAAATAAAAGCGACTCTAGGCTTATATTCCTGCAAAGAAACAAGTGCTCCGATTGCTCAGGGACATTACTGAATTCAACAGAATGAGTAGGTCAGGGCTGTTGCTCCCTTCTGAAGCACTAAAAAAAAAAACTGGTAGCGTCGCTCGAAGACGCCTTCAAGCTGTGCTTCAGTTTAAATGAGTTACGAAGGAACAGTATCGCCGACTTTGCATCCTTTTTGCAGCTGAATCCTCCGAATTTGATCGGCTGTGAGCGGCACAAGAAAGAGCTCGCAAACGATGTTGTGAAGTTCTATTCACGCCTTTACTTTCTTGTCAAGGGCAAGAAAACCGCGCGCGAAAGCAACAGGGAGAAGAGGAATCACCTGAAGCGGAGGCGTGTGCTGTGAATAATCTTATGATGTGGTCGACCAACGTTGCGATCGACCTTGCTGGCGCTAGGCTATTTATGTTGGTGCGTCCGCTGACTCAAGTTATGAGAGCGCTTGTATTTTAAATATATTCATGAATCTAGCCCAATACGTATTGCTTTATTTTATTGCAACCAACAGTGAACCATATGCACTTACCAACACAATTCGTCTCGTAACAATTTAAATACCGTAACTGAGGCAGCAATAAACACAATAGCTGGATTTCTCGAAATTGAAACATTAGAACTCACTAAATATCATGTAAACACGTTTCCATATACCGTATAAAACCACTGCAGTATTGTTTGATGCATGGAAAAAATGCATCTACGTATTTAATGCAATGGGTTGGAGCGCCGCGTGATGTGACCAATCGCCAAGCTAGAAAATTGACTTCAGCATAGCGTGTCTTCTTAGACGACAGTAACAATTCCCCATTCTGGCTTTGCCTACACTGCTCAAAACGGCATTGTATAGCGCGTACTTCAAAGCTAGAGCAGAGGCAGCGATACTATCAAACACGTACGCTGCTCGTCTACACAGCGCAGCCGACGTTGCGCGCAGCTCGGCCGTTATACTGTCCGCAGCGCCACTTCTGCGTCATGATGCGGAGAAGTGGCGAACTATGCTCGGTCGGCACACCTACCCATCTAGCCACCGTATCAGCGGTAAACAATCGCACTCTTCGATAGACCGCAGAAAAATACTGTACTTTTGATTGTTCGATGTTGTGAGTTAACGGGTGACTGTAGCATTGCGGAGTTCGTCGATTCCCAAGAAGTTTGAGATATTCAGGGGTTATTACATTATTTTACGTGATGAAATATTATGAAGAAATGTAAGACAACCAACTTTACGTCCAACTTTCAGCGTCTGGATGGTACTTGTTTGCCTTAAATGAGATAGTGTCTTCTTTTTTTCTACTCACGGTACTAACCTCCTGCCTATTAATACGCGCAAATCTAACGATATCTTTTTGCAGTGAAACTGTCTATGGCTATGATCCCGGGATTTCTTCGTGGCGTAACGTCGACAGAAAACTGTCATCATGAATGACTCATACCCCCAAAACTGCAATGGCTCATACCCCCGTAAGGCAGAGGCTACAAGCACTCAGCAAAGTGAAGCGAACAGTGCAAACAATCTTTGGAACCACGCATGCAACATACAGTACAGCATACGTTTCAATAAAGAACAAGCGGCACATAATTGCTGATAAGGCGCTCCTGCGCCTGCATACGCTTCTCGGTAAAGATTGCTGTTTCGCAGACTGCCGCGGCGACGGCATACGAAGCAGGGAGTGACGTAACTACACTTTCCTATGTAAAAGAAGAACCCGCCTAGCAACTGATGTGTGTTGTGGCAGTGCTATGGGAAGGCCATGTGTAGTGAGGACTCCTGAAGAGCAGCGTGCGTACGAGGCGTTTCTCTTCTCTCTGATCCACTCTTTGTAGGTGCATGATGTAGCGGCGCCAGCCAAGCCGCAAGCCGTCGAATCGTCTTAGGCTATTAATTAGGAAAAGTGCATGTGCATGTGAACCTGCGTCGAAATGGGTAATCGTTCTAGTTGTCGCTTACAGCTTCGCTGTCCAACCACCTTCACAGCGCGGATTGGAGACCTTTTTCTAATTTTTTTTAGTAGGCCGGTCCCAGACCATGGAAGCGTATTCTTGTTTGCTTCTTATGCATTATGCACATATTCAATGCAAGAAGCTTAACACTTGCTGGTGCAATGTTCAGTTTTATTTTAAGTACCATATTTTACGAAGGGCAAACTCACAAGTGTCAGATATGTGAGTAGATCAGCTTAAGTTGTTAAGCTGATCTACTCACATATCTCTACTGATCTACTCACATGATTAAGCTGAAGTTATTAAGGTTAGGTATTGGTATTTTGCTACTTTTTAAATGGCTTTACCTTGTATTTGATATGATTAACAACTGAGAGCTTTCTTGCGCGTCATACGCACAAGCACACTTTTTTTTTCAGTGTTAAGGCACATGTCCTAACGCTTGCACCACTCTTCAATAGCGGCAACAGCTTCTGCAATGAGCTATGTTTGCTTTGCGATGAATTTCTTTTGTATACAATGCACTTGTCAGTGAATAACTTCATAGTCACATCATCAGGAACTACAAACACTATATCAATCACTTGAATTAAGAACAATAAAAGCCCCAGCATACTTCCGTGAGGGACATCCGAGAAAACGTCCGGTGTATCAGATGATGAAGAACCAATTTGTACATGTCTGAAGCCTGTTCAAAACGTATGCTCTAATCCATTGAACAATATTGAAGGGGAGGCCTTTGCGTTCTAATGTAAGGAGCAGCTTTTCTTGTGGTGCCTTGTCGAACGCTTTGCTGAAATAGAAGAACAAAACATTGGCTTTCCAACCTAAGTCAAGTGCAGATGGAAATTGATGCAGACATGCCACTAGTTGCGTTTTAGTTGACATACCCTTTTTAAATCCGTGTTGGTATGGTGATGAGTACCGAATAATGAATACCTTCTTCAGGAAGCGCAGCAACAGGAAGTGGACCTGGAAAAGCCCTAATGGAGAGACAAGGAATGAAATAGATCTCATACTCTCTGCCGATCCCAGCACAGTGCAGGATGTAGAAGTGTTAGGTAGGGTAAAGTGCAGCGACCATAGGTTAGTGAGGTCTAGGATTTCTCTCAATTTGAAGAGAGAAAGAATAAAGTTAGTCAAGAAGAAACAAACCAACCTAGACGCAGTAAGGGTAAAAACAGACCAATTCAGGCTGGTGCTCACAAACAAATATGCAGCTTTAGAACAGGAAGATAAAGAGAACATAGAGGTAATGAATGAAACCGCAACAAGTTGATCTCAGAAGCAGTAACTGAAGTGGGATTTAACGCACCAAGGCAACCAGTAGGTAAGCTCCCTAAAGTAACAAAGGACCTAATAAAGAAACGACAAAACATGAAAATGTCAAACTCGAGAGGTCGGATAGAATTCGCTGAATTGTCGAAATTGATCCAACAAGAAGAAAGTAATGAATATCCGAAATTATAACGTGGAAAAGATTGCGGATCCAGTAAAATATGGACACACCATGAAATCAGTCAGAAGAAAACTAGGCATAGGACAAGGCAAAATGTAGGCACTGAAAGATAAGCAGGGTAATATCATCAGCAATTTCGATGACATAATAAGAGCAGCGGAAGAATTCTATAGTGATCTGTACAGTTCCCAGAGAAGACAAGCTACTTTCATTCGAAGTACTGATGAACAGGATACAGAGGCTCCTTCTATAACTAGCGATGAAGTTAGAAGGGCCTTGCAAGACATGACCAGGGAAGAAGCTGCTGGAGAAGATGGAATAACAGTCGATTTAATCAAAGATGGAGGATATATCATGCTTGAAAAGCTTGCGGCTCTTCATACGCAGTGCTTCACGACTGCAAGTGTACCAGAGAGCTGGAAGAACGCCAACATTATACTAATCTAAAAGAAGGGAGACGTTGAAGAATTGAAGAATTATAGACCCATTAGCTTGCTTTCAGTATTGTATCAAATATTCACTAAGATAATTTCCAATAGAATCAGGGCAACACGTGACTTCAGTCAACCAAGAGAACACGCTGGCTTCAGGAAGGGATATTCTACGATGGATCATATTCATGTCATCAATCAGGTAATCTAGAAATCTGCGGAGTACAATAAACCTCTCTATATGGCTTTCATTGATTATGAAAAGGCATTTGATTCAGTAGAGATACCAGCAGTCATAGAGGCATTGCGTAATCAAGGAGTACAGGAGGCATAAATGAATATCTTGGCAAATATCTACAAAGATTCCGCAGCTACCTTGGTTCTCCACAAGAAAAGTAGAAAGAATCCCATCAAGAAGGGTTAGGCAAGGAGACACAATCTCTCCAATCCTATTCACTGCATGCTTAGAAGAACTATTCAAGCTCTTAGGCTGGGAAGAGAGAACCAAGCTAAACTATAAGATTAACCGTACCTCTCGCTCCGCACACCCAGGCACAACTGTGTTAAGCCATAACCAATTTTTTTTGCCTTTCCCTTACGCGTTACTGCGTAATTATAAGGCTTGACGTTGTGTCGAGATCCACGCCTATGAATGCGGAATTAGCTGACTGAGTGTGAAATTCAATGAGGATTATCTCGCAACACTCAACGAGAATCAAACAAAGTTACGTTTTGCGCTCTTTGGCCATAACTAGCCGTTGCGCAGTTAAAGTCAATACATCATCAAGGTTGTCTTCATACATGATTGTCTAAACCTTTCAAATGTAAACATATACCACAATCGTGATATTAGCAAGAAAATTATTAGGCTTCTTGTTAATTATGTGTTTGGTGCCTGTAATTTGTGGCAAGAATTGTGCTGCAAGAGCGCACTAACCACCTGTTTAAAGAGATTTTGCGTAGTTGGTATAGCGGTTTTAATAAAATTACTGTTAGGGTAACCTTTAAGACCCGACACGTATGTAGAATATTCAGTAGACTGTTCTAAAATGAACTTTTGGTGCTTTCACAAATTGTCAGATTTGCATTTGCACGCAGCACTCTTTATGCCGATATGTAGAAAGCTTGCCGCTATACCAGAATTTTAAACGGGACTTTCTTTCTTCACGGTTTTTATTAAACTTTAAGTTCGGGAAGTTCGCTTTCCCGGAACGCACAATGATTAAAAGGTAACTCATGCGTTGGGTTGTTCGTTTTCGGGTAAAACCCGATTTTACCCAATTTTTACACCCCGAACACGTTTCAAAACAATTGTGTTAAACCAGATTTCTCCCCGAATTCCAAAACCACATACCAACCTGTTAACTACCGAGCTCTCTTCACTTCTGTGACCGACGACGTGGAATCGCTTCACGACGAGTTTAACCAGTACTTGCTGGAAGAAAGCCCCACTGACACAGCTGTCGAACTCATTGAGTATTGGCATGATTCTACCGCTTGCTACCCCAGGCTGGCAAATGCTGTACTGTCATTGTTGTGCCAAGATAATGGAAGCTTTGATGTCGAGTGAACTGTCTCTCAGCTGAGATAAGTTAAAAGATCGGACAGGTCTCGGATGGAGGCCGACATGTTGCGCATGCAGATTATAATGTATGCGGACAAGGATGTTTAAAAAATTGATGACCAGCTTTTCGTGAATAAAATGTTTCATTTCTGAGAAGTTATCAGTGCTCTTTATTGTCATTATTTCTTTTTAATTTCCAAATAAACGCCGAACTTCCGAGTTATTTGCAAGAAAACCCTGATGTCCCCCTATTACCAGCTTGACAGACATCTCTAGTTTTAACGCGCGAGCTTAAGGGGCTCGTAATACCCTCTGAAAAAAAAAAAATGAAAAAGAAAACTTGAATCTAATGTACGACTTAGTACATTTGTAAATTTAACCCCAAAAAAACTCGAATTTCGGAATGGTTGCACAAAGAGCCCGATTTCGCCCAGCTTGAAAAAGAGCACCCAATTTTTGCCTCCCTCCCGAATTATATATATATATATATTGTTACGCGTGAGGAAAACGAAGACCGGGTGAACGTGCTTGCTGCGGTCCCGGGTGGGAAATATATAAAACCCGAAGACGAACACCCCTAGGACTCATCGGTGGGTGAGCGGTCGAAGGCAGGATTCTGCCCGCGATCCGTTGGACATTGAAACACTGGCCAGATGAAGGGCTGTTCACGGTGTGTGCACTTACGTAATGCTGAGCGTTGCCCGACATTACATATTAAGGTGCCAGTGTTATCACCGAAATGTCTCAAAAAAAAAAAAAAAAAAAACGTCCACCACACAAGCGCATAAGGAAAGAAAAGCGGACAAAGGCTGCAATTTTCTCACATATAGGAAAGCCAGCTGCATCAAACGCTGGTACACGCCACAATTACCGCCGGCTAACCTTCCTATTGTGCTCGCTTTGGGCTGGAAAGAGGAAAAAGAACAGAGATTAGCCCGGTCTGTGTGGAGCCGCGTTATATCACAGAGAAGAAAGCAGGAAATAACAATAAAAAGAAAGGTCTTCGTTACTCTCGTCAGTCACTGTTGCACAAGCGCCTTCCAGAAACACTTGCGGCGAAGTTAAGCGGCTTTGTGAGTTCCTACTACATACGACGCGGCCGCAGGACTTTAGTACGAGAGTCTCCCTGCTTCAGCGCCATTGAAAACGGTGAGCGGATGCCGTCTTGGGAACTTACAAATTGAATTTATTGGCGTGATCGCGAAGGGAAAAATTGCGCAGTTCGTATCGATGACCAACTACATCGAACGATGGGATTGTTCTTTTTGCGCGCTGTCATTTCGTGTGCCAGCAATGCTTGGAATAGCAGGCCTGCCATGACAATACTTTGTAGCATGTAGCGCAGTATTGCAGCAGACCTCTATAGCTAACACGGAAATTGTCCGACGCGTAATAACAATTTACGCTGGGAAGGCCTTTATCGATGGTTAGCTGTTACTCTGCGCATGGCGCCGTAAATCGTGTACGCTGACTAAATAATGAATATTTCTTTGCGCTGATTTAATGACTACGGGGCTACGTGCTAAGCTATATACTCCGCAGCAGTAGATGTTTGCAGGAAGTGGAATGCCTGTACGCTTGTAGTGATTTATATCGTTGGTATTATCCAAGTCCGAAAAAGAATTAAGTTAGATTGTCGGGTGCCAAAATCATGATGTCATTGTGAGACACGCCGTACTCCGGAATAATTCTGAGCACGTGGGGTTTCCTTGTAGCATGCACCGAATGCGGCAACGAGTGGCCTCGGGTTATATCGCAATGCCGGGATCGAACCCGCGACATGCTGCACAGCAGCGCAACGCCACTCGGGCCACGCCCGAAACTTTCTGAAAATTGTTTCTTACATTTCTAACGTCGCAAGACTGACACCAATTCGCATTGGCTCCTTTGATTAGCTCGCAGGCACCGCGTAGATTTCGCTGCACTGCAAGAAGATTGTGAGACATGCAGCGTATAAACTTTCTCCTGTCTCAAAGAAAGGTTCACTGAACAAGTCATATTAACCGTAGCCATTGTTATTTCACGGACACTGTAAAACTGGAGCTCAGAAAATGTGGTTGCGAATGAATAAAGGCGCAGGTTTATTTGTTCAGGCGTAAAAGTCCATCTTTGTTCTTAGCTAGCTGAGTGCGCGCTCTCACTTTCATTAATAAATCGGAAGTGTGGACACGGTGCACGCGCAAGCTGTCTAAAATGTCACGAACGAAGTACTGGTGTCGTTCCGCGTATGCGTCCGTGGCGTAATGAGTTTCTGCGCTTCGGGAACCGAGTCCCACCAGCGGTCATTTTATTGAGCAGCAGCTTGTTCTAAAGAAATGAGGCGAGAAATTGGCTGCACGACCGACCCAGCCATGCCGCGGGGGGAGGGAAAAATGTTTCGCATAACGATTTCCGGAGAAACCAACTTCTCAGTGCGCTTACCCGACTAGCATTCAAGCAATGTAGCGACACCGTATTGCTCAAGAGAACTTGCTTACAATCTGTAGTGGTCATTCTGAGACTTCCATTGCTTCGGGTTCGTATGAAGGATCTGTCAATGGGATATGAGGGATCTGTATGATACCTATTTAGGTGCTTTAATGTTAGTAAGTTTCCTAGCGAGCACATCGGCGATGACCCTTTGTCTTTGTGAACCGGGGACAAAGTATTCGAAGGCTCGTTCGACATCGAATTCCTCTCTCATAAACTCCGTAAACCGGACATTTGAGTATGTCGACATATAGACGTTAAAGTCGGCTGTTGTAATGATTGGTATCTTCTGGCGTCAATTCCGTTGTTCTAGCTCGACAGCTGATAAAGCCCTATTATAGGGCTTTTCTTAACAGCAAGGGAGGCTCTGTAAACGTTTTTAGATAAAGTCGTGATTTACGTAATAGCGGGGGCAACGCGCAACTCTTGGATGTTGCATATTAGATGACCTTACGCATGTGCAATTGTTTCGTGAGCGAGAGCGATGTTTTAGGGGCTAAATAGCAGAAGCTTCAACGTGCCGAAGTTGCGCGTTAGCGCAGTGGTAATCGCTCTCGACTCTGAAATACGTCTCGCGGCATTGACGCATGGGTTCGAGACCGAGTAGTAGCTGCGCTTTATTTTAACGCAATTAGGGCCCCATGTCGCCGAAAACACGGCGTCGGCAACCGGCGTGTGACGGAGAAAATCATCCAACCACATTGACCGCGCAGGCCCTCCACGTGGTCCAAGGTTTTCGTGGACAAAGATTGAATTTCTCACAGTGAAATCTGTCAGAAAAATGGTAAAGTACGACTTCACCATTCGGCGTCGGATTCGCCGTCGGATTGTAATTTGAATGTACGAGAAAACCTAATTCTGCTACGAGGAAACGCAAACATTACTGCCAGACCTGCGCGCGTCGGGGTAATAGCAAACAATTAATAAAATAATAAAAAAAGGTGCTAGGGCCTTTACATTTTAATATAAGACCACTTATATTGTCCCTGAAAAAACGTCTTTCCAGCAATGCATTTCAGTTTTATCGTGAAGCCGACTTTAAGGGGATCAGTGTAAGCTTGGTCTTCGTAAGCTGGCTTTCCTACGTTCAGCGTTTCAGTGAATGAAGCGTACTTGCCGTATTCGAACGATGCGACGCGAACGTGTCCCGATAACGCTATCGCGTTCTACTCTTAAAGGCGAAGCTTAAGCGTCCTCCAAGTTTTTATAGCGGAGCTATATACTTCTACCAACCAATATTTCTTTCGTGTGCCCAGCAAAAAACTTCCGAAAAAAGTGGGCCGATCCTGGTGATTGTGCAGAAAGGGTCCAAGCTCATTGGCACATACCAGGGACGAAAAAGAAAGGGAGGAAGAGAGAGAGAGAGAGAGAGAGAAAGAAAGATATACCTTTACCAACCAACGGTTCTTTCGTGTGCCTAGCAAAAAACTTCCGCCAAAGTGGGCCGATCCTGGTGATTGTGCAGAAAGGGTCCAAGCTCATTGGCACATACCAGGGACGAAAAAGAAAGGGAGGAGAAAGAGAGAGAGAGAGAGAAAGAAAGATATACCTTTACCAACCAACGGTTCTTTCGTGTGCCTAGCAAAAAACTTCCGCCAAAGTGGGCCGATCCTGGCGATAGTGCAGAAAGGGTCCAAGCTCATTGGCACATACCAGGGACGAAAAAGAAAGAGAGAAAGAAAGAGAAAGAAGGAAAGAGAGAGAAAGAAAGACCGAGAGAAAGAGAGAGAGAAAGAAAGATCTAAAATCACCACTAAGGTCAGAGAAAGAAAGAGAGAAAGAAAGTGAGAGAGAAAAAGAAAGAAATACAGAGAGAAAGAAAAAGAGAGAGAAAGATAGAGAGAGAGAGAACGAAACAATACCACCACGAAATCAGAAAAACAAAGAAAGAGAGAGAAAGCAGGATAAAGAGAGAGAAAGAAAGAGAGAGAAAGAAAGAAAATCACCGCGAAGGTCAGATACACACACGACAAGCTTCGCTTACCCCCATTTTCTCGACAGGGGAAGGGGCTGGTGATTTATTTCTTACTCCGCCCAATAGCGAAGGTGAAGCGACGTTTCAGAGGCAAGACTGGACCGTTGGGGCGAAGCACAGCCCCGTATTCCGAGACGATCCCTGACTCGAAGCTCTTGCTACACCGAGTTTTCTTTTTTTCGCTTGGTTTGCCAAGCAGCATAACATCAGAATGGGGTTAAATATAAGCATGCAGAGCCGTTTCACGGCCGCTGGATAAAAATTCCTTTTTTTTATCCAGCGGCTTTGCCCGTTTCATAGAGATACTGCAACATCGACTTGTAAAATGCGTTGTCCACCGAGTTGAACACACCGCCGCCCCTCGACTGAGGAAGACGCTCCACTTCTCACGAACCGCCATGGATGATCATGGCGCGCAGTGACCACCTCTGTACAAGTGTGGTTGTGTTGACATACTCGAGTCAACGTAGGGTGTCGAGGGGAGGAACGTTCTAGTACGTGGGAGAGTAAGAATGCTATAGTAAGCATTATATCTTTCAAAAACCACTGCAGTGCGGGTTTCGGCAACTACTTCGACCAATCTGAATTGCGAAGTTCCCAATACACCATTTCTTCCTGAATCAGTCATCTGCGCTTTTACTCGCAAAAAGCTCTCTCGACAGAACTGTTCGTCAGAGAAACTTTCAGCCAATCCTGATACTGGTCTTATCATTAGCAAATGCGGTTAGCTGATGGCAAAGAATACTTGCGAACAAAACATCTTCGTGAATTCCGCCCCTGATATTCTAGAGCGGGTGGCCGTACATTGGGTGCTTGAACGCCTTGCTGGAATGCTTCCATACTTGCGTGCCGCGGAGGATTAGGTTACGCCTACCGCAGCAGACCCAACTGGGGGTCGTTGGAATGACCCATAGACAAAACAGTTGCCGTAATAAATGTAATTTTATCTTGCCACTATGGGGACAGAGGTATGAGCCGGCGCTATTGCGCGGGCATTCACCTTTTTTTGTCGTCCCTACGCCTCTCCCCTCCACTGGCGACGGTTGTCGGCGGTGGCGCTCCACTCGCGGTGGTTTGTAGTGGGGGAGTACGCGTGCCGGCAGTGGCTTCGGCTTTCTTAGGAGGGCTCTGAGACCACCAGTGTAGACAAAGACTGACCCGGAGAGGCACCAACATTCCAGGAACGTAGAGTCTGTATGAGTGGAGAAATAGACGTAAGCACCAGTGCCAAGTTAATTCAGACATAAAGTGTATTAACCACGGTGTAAGAATAATAAAGAGAGGTGCTGACACTCCCCACTACGCGTGCGAAAGCGCTGTCCGCTCATGTCCAGATTATGTTCGGCTCGGTTACAGCTCGGTCGGCGCCGTCGTAGAGGGCGCTGCGGAATGCGGTCCCAGCCTTGGCGGCAAGGCGCGTGCTACTGCTGCTGCGTCTTCCTGCTTGTAGGTGTGGCACGCTTTTATTGCGATAGCAATTATATGGACACTTCAACCGGATTTCTGCCGTCGGCGTCGCCGTCAGGTTCCCTATAGATAAAATCTTCGCCGCGCGCCGTATGCCCGAGCGGAAGCATGCGGGGACGCGCGCTATCACGGAGAGCGAACGCACTCAATCTCCCACGCGCAGGCAAGGAAGCGGGAAGCCAGCGCCGGAGGGAGCGGGGGCGCACTTCTACTCTGCCAACAACCGCGCTCGTCGCTCGCCGCACCGTCTCTTATCTCCACACGGCTCTGACGTTTATGCGCTGTGCATCCGCCGCTCAGTTTCCGTTGAAGCGATAGACCGCACGTACCTTCGCCCGCTGCGGCGTATGCGCTTGCTGCCAGCGTTTTGACAGTCGTTGTCTGCAGTCATTCAGTGTGATCTATTCATGTTTGTTTGTGCGCGCTCACTGGTACCACGCTTGTTCATTCAGTTAGTAATAGTCGGGCCACATTTTACAACGCACGCTACACATGCAATGCTGCCCGGATCGGCAGTGCAGCGCTACAGGTGTGTCCCTTCGCACGTGCTGCCCACGGGAAGTGCTTCTCATCAACACCACCGTTTCACATGCGCCTTCTCGTGGTCATCGAGTCTCTCTTCATGTCGGTCTACTTACGCCGCAGCACACCTGCTTACTTAATCAGCTGATGTTTACTACAATTCATATTGCTACCAAAGTCGCTCACCTTACTTCGTATGACATTGCTCTGTTGCTATCGCATTCATTGCTTCGCCCTTAGGTCGAAACTGTGACATATTTGTTCGCGTGCGTTTCATGAGCTTATGCTTGGGTATTGTCGCCACGGGCCCTGGACAAAAGTGACAGCGGCCTTCTGAGGGGCGTTTGTAATAGGTAGAAAGTGCTTCGTTCCGAACTACAATTCTGGATACCGGACTGTGGCGGAGCGTGTGCCTTTATTTAAAGCACCGTCCGACAGAGCTCGTCTGGAGCAGTGGCGCCGTGCAAATCTGAGGGCACACCGAACTCTAATGCCTACCGACCATATCTGCGCCAATCATTTTTCAGAGGATGTGATATCGACGGCATATTACGCGGAACTCGATGAAAGGGTGCTACTTGACGCGCCAAAGAGCCCTGTTCTGTCTGCAAATGCAGTCCCCACCTTACTTCCAAAGTGTCCAAAGAACCTCACACGGAACAATAAACTTCGAAAGCTGCTGCGGAAGAGAGAACCTCCTTTGTACCAGAGTAGTTTATGCGAATTTCGCTGCATGTATATGATATAAACAAGGTGTCTTAACTATCATGCACCAAATGTCCCGTAGCTGGACAGAACCAAGGTAATGTCTGCCATCGCTTGGAAATACCCAGATTATTTTTCCATTCCGCCTATCATCATCAGCCTATCTTTATGTCCACTGCAGGACGAAGGCCTCTCCCTGCGATCTCCAATTACCCCTGTCTTGAGCTAGCTGATTCCAACTTGCGCCTGCGAATTTCCTAACTTCATCACTACACCTAGTTTTCTGCCGTCCTCGACTGCGCTTCTCTTCTCTTGTTATCCATTCTGTAACTCTAATGGTCCATCGGTGATCCATCCTACGCATTACGTGGTTTGCCCAGCTCCGTTTTTTATTTTTTTTCTTAATGTCAATTAGAATATCGGCTACCCCCGTTTGTTCTCTGATCCACACCGCTCTCTTCCTGTCTCTTAACTTAAGTCCTAAGATTTTTCGTTCCATCGCTCTTTGTGCGGTCCTTAACTTGTTCTCGAGCCTCTTTGTTATCCTCCAAGTTTCTGCCTCATATGTTAGCACCGGTAGAATGCACTGATTGTACACTTTTCTTTTCAACGACAGTGGTAATCTTCTAGTCAGGATTTGGTATTGCCTGCCGTATGCACTGCAACCCTAGTTTTATTCTTCTGTAAATTTCTTTCTCGTGATCAGGGATCCCTGTGAGTAATTGACCTAGGTAAACGTACTCCTTTACAGACTCTAGAGGCTGACTGGCAATCGTGAATCCTTGTTCCCTTGCCAGGCTATTGAACATTATCTTTGTCTTCTGCATATTAATCTTCAACTCCACTCTTACATTTTCTCGGTTAAGGTCCTCAATCATTTGCTGCAATTCGTCCCCATTGTTGCTGAATAGGAAAATGTCATCTGCAAACCGAAGGTTGCTGAGATATTCACCGTTGATCCTCACTCCCAAGCCTTCCCAGTATAAGAGATTGAATATTTTTCTAAGCATGCAGTGAATAGCATTGGAGAGATTGTGTCTCCTTGCCTGACCCCTTGCTTCTTTTTTTCGCATTTCCGGCGATAGCGGTTATGGACGCGGCCGCCGCCGCCGCCGACACCATCGCGAACCGGAACAGTTATTGGAATAAGCCCATAACAGCTTACGCTGTAAAAGTGTTTTCCGTGCGTAAAAGCAACCATCGAATACAATCAAAATTTCCACGCGACTGGCCGCTCGATGCACTTTGCGTGTATTCGTGGGCTTTTTTCACGCTCGGAAAAACCGTTCTACGTAGCGCGTATTGAGCAATAGAAAGCTGCATCGGGATTCTTTCATGTTGCTCTACAATTTTCTGATTGACACTTTTAATATAATTATAATATTATTATTAATTAAGACTAATAATGTAATTAGGCGGAATGTAAAAAATAATCTGAGTATCTCGAAGGGATGGCAAACAACATTACCTTAGTTCTGTCAAGTTACGTGACATTTGCATATTTTAAATCTTTATGCATCCTGTATAATATACTGCTGTTTTTTGCAGATATGTACCTGATTTTCAAATTTGTTCCATCCTGGCTACTGATTTTTTTTACAATGCGTGTGCTATCTATATTACGCGCTTGCATATTTTTATTCAACATTTTTGCATTGTGAGAGTGTATGTGAATGTAAACTTCTGGGATGGTTATCCCCCTATTAAAATTATCCAGCTGCTTCATGCACAATTTTTTCGTATTGTATCTTTTCAAAATAAAAAAAAGTCTATGAGTTAATTGTGTGGTGGGTGTAAGTGTATTTGTGGACATGCTGTAGTAGGCTTTGTCAAATACGCTTTCATTGGCACATTCTCATACGCAATTTAAGAAAAAAAGAAATTCACCTCTTTTTTTTAGATCCTGCAAGAGTCACTTAGTCCTGAATGGACGAAAGCAAAATGAACGATATACACGGTCTATGTTAAGTGGAATTAGAATGCAAAAGGCATTTGCTCACGTTTTCACCAGTATTAGTGATGCTGTAATCCAAGGTAAGACGCCTGCCTTCCTCCCGCCTATTAAATTCCCATTTGAAAGAGTTTTTACATAGCTGATGTGCATTCTCATCTTAAGTTCTAGCCATGAACAACCACTTTGCTCTAGTGCGCTGCATATCGCAAGCTTGCGCCGTTTCATTTATTAATTTATATCGCGGCCGCACTAAATTCGCACAACGATGCTTGAGCGGTTTTCTGAGTGTGAATGGAAGCAGCGATAAGCATGAAAAACAACATTTTCCGGTGCAGTCACTATTTTCTTCTGATCGAGGGGTAGCACGTGGGCTAACGCTTTTATTTTTTTACGCTTGGATGAACGGCTAGACTGGACGAAACAAACTGCGCGCAAGGTAACTTGAGTGGGCTTTGAGTGCTGCACGATTGACCTGTGTTCACGTCATTCACACCCTGCACAAGGAACCTTCATGCTAGCGAAGCATTAAGCCCGGTGCACTTATCACTTTATTCTGAAATAACGAATTTCCTTCACGCTTTGAGTTTTACTCACTCCACTATGAACGAAAATTTAAGGGGGGCAGAAGCAATGTCAAGCCGCCGGCGCCGCTAAGCTGGGACCGCTGACCGCGGCGCCTTGTATCGATTCGCAGAAGAGCTAATCGGTGCGCCCGCGCGCTGCCGAACATATTCTGGACGCTCGCGCGCGCAGTTTCAACACCTAAATGTTCTTACTCCGTGGCATTAACATGCAAGGCGGCAAGAATAGGCTGAAGTGGGATTAACTAGAAGAGCAGCTAAGGCAGCACGAGTTATTGGTATACGGGTTTGTGGAGGCACACCTTAGGAAGATGGCGCAACCACCCTGTAATCCGGACTATGCATGGGAATATTGCAATAGAAGAGAGGAAGCGGGGTGGAACTGGGGCACTCATTCGCTTAAAAGTATGAATTGGCAAAGAGCCAAGCAGGAATGTGAGGAACATTTAGGGATAAAGTGCCAGGGGAGCAGACACTCCTTGTCTTTGTATACCTGTGGACAGGAGCATAGAGGAAACAAGTGCCGCTCTGTGAAGGAGGATGAACAGCGAAGCTGTGGTGATTGGTCGCTTCTGCGGCGAAACGTTCCAAATTTGCGGGATCGGCGCCACATGGACGGTTCGCATTTCTTTCCACCTAGCGGTCCTGGTGGGCAGCACGCTTAGCTTGGCGTCCGCGGCCCGCTCATCATCATTTCATTATGGGGTTTTACGTGCCAAAACCACGATCTAATTATGAGGCACGCCGGCCCGCTCATCGTCGGTGGTCTACATCCGCCACCACCGCTCCTATTGCCTTTTCTCCGCGAAACCCCCGAGATATCACTTGATGATGATGATGATGATGATGATATAGTGTTTAATGGCGCAAGGGCCAGTTATGGCCAAAGAGCGCCCTGCCAGTGTTTGTGAGTTTGCAGTGCAGCGATGAATTTTGAGAAGTACATGAGGCGTGGCTGTAAAGGGGCCTAAAAATAATCCTGTAAAGTGCGTAAAATATACATGTACTAAAATCATGGCAGTGACCAATGGGGTGTACTATGAAAATGAAGAATGCATTGAGAAAGAATGATACGATTTACAAGATATAACAGATGCAAGAATTAGTCAGAAGCACAAGTGCCTAAACAGAGCCCTTGAAACACAAGGGCCTGAAGGCATGTGCTATAAAAATAAACTATCACAGCAGCATGCTCTGGAGAGAGGATGCGCTACGAACTTATTGGGCTAATAACATGTAGCACAACATCGTTCAAGAAACTGAGGACTGTTTTGTTATTAAAAAGAGGTTGTTCACCAATAAACATCATGGGATGAAGAGGGATATGGTAGTGGTATGCTACAGGGAAATGTTTCCTTCTCTCCGTTTCGGCTTCCCGACACTCCAGGAGGACATGGAGGACGGTCAGCCTCTCACCACATCTACCGCAGGTTGGTGGTTCATCGCCAGTCAGCAAAAAACTGTGGGTGCCATATGTATGTCCTATTCTGAGTCGACAGAATAAGACATCAGTTCGCCGTGTTTTCGTTGCAGAGGGCCAAATACCTATCTGTGGCTTTATCAAGTGAAGCTTACTATTTGTTTCAGCGTCCCACAGGCGCTGCCAGTGGCCTCGCAGTTTCTTTCGCAAAAGAGGCTTCAGATTTTTGGAGGGAATAGCAGCGGCAGGAACCCGAGATATCACTTGACGCCGCAAGGTGGCGCTACGCTCCGGGGCGATGTACAACAGCGATAAACGCAAACTTCACATACAAAGGCACACACATGATTGTAGAAGAGAGACTAAGTTTTATTAGGGGCGAGGCTCCTTATAGCGGCACCCGTTCCGTCCCCGTCGTCGTAGTAGTAGTCTGTAACCAGTCTGAGAAAAATGAGAAAAAAATTCCGAAGTTGTGTCCGTAGCGCGGAATCGAACCAGGGACCCCTCGCTTCCGAGCGCGCGGCGTTAGCCCACTACGCCACGAAGCGGACATGGACACACGCACCACGATGGCAATAAATACCCAACATTAACGAAAGGCCGCGTTTCTAGCGCGTTTCTAACGCGTTTGTGCTAGCGCGTTACGGCCCGTGTAAGAAGCTGGTGTAAGACACTGTGGCCTCTCCGCCTTACCTTCAACGCGTTTCGAACGCGCTGCCCAAAGCGGTGGCAAGTCAAGTTCAAGTCGAGGAGCGTTTATGAATACGGGGGGTATACTCTCTCAGCAGTCATGTGATGGCGTCGGCAAACGCGGTGCACGTTCCGGCATGTGTAAATGGCTGCGTAAGACGCTGTGGCCGCTCACCCTTACTAGAGAGTACTGCACGTTTCTAACGCGTTTGTGCTAGCGTCCCCTTAAGCGGGAGATTCGATGATTCCCTCCGGAGCTTCGCCCACTCATCATCATTCACCCCGTGGATATGCTGTGATTTTTTTATTTTAGAGTCCGGCTGCCCAATCGCGTCGCACGTACTAGTGCGACACACGCGCGGACGCCGGCGGAGAGCCTACCTCACGTTATACGAAAAATCTGGGGATTTCAGCGGGCGCCACAAGGTCGCGCTACGCTTCGGAGGGAAGCATCTTTCAGCCGGCACGGCGTCGCCCGACGATGCTCAAGCCCCACGTGATGGAGATCACGGTCGAGGGAGATGCCATTACCGAAGACGAGTTAAATGATGGCAGCTGGACGGCGTTCGAAGCGCAGAGGAAATATTCTAGGCGAAATACCTCAGCAGCCACCCCGTCTGCGAACTGCACTGAAGGAGCCTCCCCGGAGGAGACCGCGAAGAAGCCACCCCGCTATCGAGCGCGACAGCCAACGCTGCCAAGGCATAGACCCCTCCCAAAGTTGCCTGAGGAGCATCTTAAGGTTGTTATACGCCCACAGGGAGCTATAAATATGCGAGATTGCGGCTCGGCTGCCGTCCTCCAAGCCGTTTGCGCCGCAATAGACGCCGACGCAGAAGACGTTTTGAAGAACGACCAGATCAGGGTGCACCGCATCAATAATACGGTCATCATCAGCACGCCGTCGTTAGCTAGAGCACAGGCCTACAAGGACATCAACAGCCTCAAATTTGACGGACAAGATTACCGTATGCTAACCTACGTACCGGCACCGGATAACTCAACGCGGGGGGTGTTCTACCACGCGTGGTCTGGCGAAGGGGACGCCAAGATATACAAGGAGCTGCAAGAACGCAATCCTGAGCTGAAACTGGCCGGAGCCAGGAGACTGGGCTCATCCAGACACGTACTCATCACCGTAGCAGAAGCCACACTGCCAGCTTACGTCCGCTACTTTGGAGACACACACGACGTCTACCCCTTCAGAGAAAGAGTAGAAGCCTGCTTCAACTGTCGGAAGACAGGGCATCGCACGGACGTATGCCCTCTCCCAAGAAGGGTGCGATGCCGCAGATGTGGATCTGAGGAACATGAAACGCCTCCCCCGGGCACACCTGCCACATGCTGGGCCCGTTGCATCGTGTGCCACGGAGGCCATCCAACCGGTGCTCGTACCTGTCGGTACCGCTTTTATGAGCAATTCCAGGGGAAAGGCACAACTAGAAACACCGAGGCTACAAGCAAATGGAAAGAACCAACAGAGACGCCCTTCATGGAAGTATCAAATACTGAGGATGGGAACACAGCATACAGGGATGCTCTGTGTCGCAGCCGTCCCGTCACCCGTAACATCAACCAGGGAGCATCGGGGGCGCGCACCAACAGCGCGCACCACCGTAGTGGCAGTAGACACCGCAGCAATAGCAGGCCCCGTGGTGACAATAGACAACGACCTGCCTCGATGACAGAGAAAGACCAGGAACCTGGAAAATCAGTGCTGAGGCAGCCGTCAACACCGGACGACGCCGCAAGAGGAAGAAGACCAGAGGACACACAGGTGAGGGAGCTTGCCGCAGAGATCCGTAATCTCAAAAAGCAACTCGCTATAACAAATGATAAACTTGCAGCAGCTAATGAAGAAATTAAATTTCTAAAATCCAAACAAACTAAAATTACAACTACCCCGCCCGCCACGCGAGAGATCTTGGCTTGCGTTAGGAAGGATGACTCCCAGGATATGGAGGTTGTTGAAGGGAGAAACCCCAAGAGGAAGTTAGTAGAGCCTACCTCAATGGCAGCCCCCGACACCTCCGGTCCTACCACTCTCACCAAACGTATGGATAAACTTGAGGAATTCCTTAATAATTTCGTACAGGAGGTTGATAACCGCATGCAGGTCATGCAGGAAACCATGCAAAAAGGCATTGAAACTTGCATGGTGTTGATAGCTAAACAATCATCCGCAACACAAACAGGCCACTCAAGCAAGGAGGTCCAGCCGTCCGCTGCCGTCATTGCTCTCACCCCCAATCCCCCGGCCAAAAGCAACAATATGAAAGGCCTCAAAATGGTTACCTCTTTTCCGACTAGAGCGGAGCCATATGCCAAGGGCAACGATGGCGGAATCAATTAGAATCATACAGTGGAACTGTAGGTCTTTCTCTCGCAAGAGAGCAGCCCTGCAGTTCGCCCTCGCTAATTTCGACCCCAAAATTGACGTTATCGCACTCCAAGAGACGGAGACCCTGGTTAAATTGACAGGATATGCCACCTATAATGAGCTATCATCAGAGCAAAGCAAACCCCGTACGGCCGTTGCAATTCAGCGTAACATAGCGGCTGAGCAGGTGGATTTGGAACTTCCGAGCCTTCACTATACGTGCGTACGGCTACTCCCTAAGGGCAAAAAACAACTACCTGTGATTATCCTGAATATATATAGTCCACCAAAAGACAAATCTATTCCCTTCGTCACCCTCCTGAGGAAAATTTGTAGGGAGGCAGGAAAGTCGCAAATAGTCGTCCTGGGAGATCTAAACGCTGCGCATATGGTGTGGGGGTATGATCGTAACTAGAGCACTGCACGGGCCGATTTTTGCGGCCCGGGCCCGGCCCGGGCCAGTTTTTACATTGGGCGGCCCGCCCGAGCCCGATCAAAACGTTTATGGCGAGACCCGGGCCCGGCCCGGGCCCGGAAATAATCTACGTTACCCGCCCGGCCCGGCCCGCCACCCCTTTACCTTAAGCCCGAGCCCGGCCCGAGCCCGACTCGAAACCGGCCCGAACCCGGCCCGAGACCAAAAAATACATGTTTTTCAGAGTTGAGAAGCCCGAGAATAACTCGCAGAAAGCCCGAGCCCGGCCCGGGCCCGCGTCAAAAAACCCGAGCCCGGCCCGGGCCCGAGTGAAAAAGCACACGCCGTGCCCGAGCCCGGCCCGAGCCCGTGAAAAAACTCCTCTACCCGGCCCGGCCCGGCCCACGGGCCGGGCCGGGCCCGGGCTTTCGGGTAAGCCCGAGCCCGTGCAGTGCTCTAATCGTAACTCCAGAAAGGGCCTCACGATTATGAATGCCGCCAACAGATACGAGTTCTCACTCATCACCGATTCGGAACAACCCACTCGCATCGGCAATAGCATCTCCCGGAATACCACCCCAGATCTCTGCTTTGTCAAAAATGCGGACGGTGCTAGATGGTCTAATACAGAGCTAAACCTCGGCAGTGACCACTACATGCTCACCATTGACATCCCCGCCAAAGGGTACCCCAAAAAGAGAAAATTCGTCACGAAACACACAAAGTGGGATCTCTTCAGATTCGAACGTAATAGAAAAGCCCCGTCTAGCATCACGGACCTAGGTCGATGGGTCAGGGAACTGATATGGGATGCCGATAAACATACAACGGAGATTCCTTTCGAGGAAAACGGCCCTAAACCGGATTCCAAGTTAATTAACCTCTGGGAACAACAGCAAACGCTACAAGCAGAATGGTTGAAGAACAAGCATAACCGTCAGCTTAAACTTCGTCTGGCGGGACTCGACCAAGAGATTCAGGACTACTCGACACTCCTTAGTTCATCGCAGTGGTATCAAATCTGTGATAGGATTAATGGACAGCTGGGTAGCAAAAACCCCTGGACATTGCTAAAACACCTACTCGATCCAGACCAATCAAAGGGCGCATCTCAAGAGAAAATGCTTAAGATCTTACACTCCTTTCCAGGTGGGGAAAAGCCAATGATGGACCTTCTCTGCTCCACTTACCTAAACACCAAAATGGATAGTGACTCTTATGAACCGTATAAAGGTGCTCCCAATGCCGATCTGGATCAAGATTTTACTGCAGCAGAGGTTCGTGCGGCCCTGGCCAGCCTACGCACCACATCGGCGGCAGGCAACGATAGAGTAACCAATAAAATGCTCCGGAATTTGGATGGAGTTTCTATTGACGCCATCACCAAACTGTTTAATAATTATTGGCACGATGGTTCCATTCCTCCTGAATGGAAAGACGCAAAAGTAATCTTTATACCCAAGCCCGGCAAACCTCTTAAATTAGAAAACCTTCGCCCTAATCACATCATGCCTGGGAAAAGCGATGGAACATGTGGTCTTGAGTCGACTTGTTGAGTTCACGGAGACGAAGCAGCTCTTCCCCGCGACCATGGTCGGATTCCGCCCCAACGTCTCAGCCCAGGATATTTTATGGCAACTGCAGAGAGATATTTTAGATACAGGGATCCCTGGAGTAACCAGAACAATTTTGGGACTCGACATTAAAAAAGCCTTTGATAATGTGGCGCATCGAGCTATTCTCGAGGGTCTCTCAGCTCTAGGGGTTGGCGACAGAACCCACACCTATATAAAGGCTTTTCTGCGCGACCGAACCGCCACACTTCATTTTGGCACTGCCTGCAGCGACAAGATCACCCTAGGGACTTGCGGTACCCCTCAAGGGGCTGTCCTTTCTCCCTTTCTATTTAACGTTGCAATGTATCCACTTGCAAGAAAATTATCGGCAATCCCGCACATAAGACACGCTATCTATGCGGATGACGTGACCATATGGACGCGTACTGGATCTTCAGATGAGGTGGTGGAAGCGCTGCAGAGGGCTGCAGATGAAGTCCAACGACATGCTCGTAAGAACGGGCTCGAGTGCTCTCCGGCAAAGTCGGAACTTTTCTTAATGTGCAGGAAGCTCCCTAACTCCATAGACAAGTATAAAATTCTAATCGACGGCGCGCAGGTACCAATAGTACCAACCATTCGAGTACTCGGTTTGCACATCCAAGAAAAGGCCCAGAATTCAGTGACCTTAAGCAAGCTACGAACTACAGTCCAACAGCTCAGTAATATGCTCAGAAGGGTGACAAATCGGAATCAGGGAGTGAAAGAAAGTGAGGCATGCAGACTAGTCCAAGCCTTCTTCATTGGAAGGCTGGCCTACGCGTGCCCATATCTCTACCTCCGAAAATCTGACTTGAAAATACTCAATACCATGATCAGGACGGTCTACAAAACGGCATTGGGAATCCCTAAAGGCACAAGTAGCCTGCGTCTCCTAGACCTCGGAGTGCATAACACTATAGAAGAAATTATTGAAGCACATAAGGCTGCTCAATTGTGGCGCCTCTCATGTTCTGCTCAAGGACACAAAATTCTAGAAGCCATGAATCTCCGCCCCGTTGCCGGCATAACGGATAGAATTCGTATTCCCAACAGCATTAGGAATAAAATTATCATCCCCCCCTTCCCAAAACATGGGAGAAAACAATGTAGGCAGGAGGAAGGCTCGGGCCGAGGCACTCGGCCGCCGCCTTAGCAGCAAGCCAGCTATATACGTGGACGCTGCACAGGAGAGCGCTCACACGTTCACAATTGCAGCAGTCAACAACGAAGGCCAGACAGTGAGCTCACGTAAAATAAGCGCAGGCTCCATTCACGAAGCCGAGGAAGCCGCAATTGCGCTTGGTATAGCAGCATCGCGATACAGCTTCATAATATCGGACTCCATGTCAGCTATTAGAAGTTACATGCAAGGGTCGGTAGGCCCACGAGCCTCCGAAATACTGAGCGAACCGGCTGGCAAGGTTACGCTTATCTGGATGCCGGCCCACTCTGGGAATGGCGGGAACGAAATGGCCCACCGTGCTGCCCGAGAATTAATTAACCGGGCGGTGGAGGCATGTCCGGGACCGCTACCAGGTGGAACGACACCCAGTCACAGCTACAATGAAATTGTCACCGCGTACAGGGAGGACCGGCGGATATATCCACCACCGGATTCTTCCCTTAGTAGAAAGCAAGCCACGGATCTCCGCAGGGCGCAAACATCTACTGTTATGTCCCCCAAAATTCTATCTTATCTATCCAAAGGCGACTATAATTCAAAATGTAAATATTGCGACACAGATCCAGCTGATCAGAATCATATTCTATGGGGTTGTAGGAATAATCCTCCCCCAAGAAATCTGCTACGGCAAGCTCCCTCACAGGAGGCGTGGGACTCCGTACTAAAATCTACCAACGCTCAAACCCAAGCCGGGCTGGCGGACTGGGTGGCGAAGGTCGCGGCCAGCTGGACGCCACTCTAGCCCCCTCTGCCTGACCTCGGCTCCCCCCCCCCCCCCTCCCCTTGTCTTCAATAAAGTTTATTTCCTCCTCCTTCAGCCGGCACCGCAAGTGGGCGTGACGCTCCGGATCAATGTGCGCTAACGCAAAGACAAAAAAAAAAAAAATCTACACACGATATAGGAGAGGCAATGACGTGTTTTATTAAAAACGGATACGCCAATCGCAGTGCGCGTACTAGCGCTGACGCACTCACGTGGCTGCCAGGGTGAGCTACGTCACGTAATGAAGAAGAAAACATAAGGTCCTGCGAAAAGCGTAGTGTTGTGCACAAGGTTTTTACGATCCCGAAGTTTAAAAACACCGCCATCCCGCCGTTTTCATACGACGCCAGAATTGGCGTCATGCCTCTGGAATTGTTGATCTACTTTCGTCTGTTGCCGGATGCGATCTCCTGGAACCTAGCCTACAACAGCTTAGCTGTAAAAGGATATGGTTTATCCCTCTTTCAAAAATATCCCTAGAACACGAAAGTGAAACGTGTCTTCACAGAAGCTGTTGAACGTTTGCTTCGTGAACTCACGGTCGGCTGCAACGAAAGGCGCCGGGTTTGCGACCGTGTTGCAGGTTTGCTTGGCGAGTGGCCTCCTACAGTCGAGTCGGTTCGGCGAAGGTACGAGCATTTTGGTCCATAGTGTTTTGGGCGTCGCCAGTTGAGTTGCGACGCGCTCAGCTTCAGGAATGCGAGTGGCAGAGTTCGCAGCGTGCGCTGCGAACGCGCGAAGGCGTTCTACATCATGCTGGCGTGTCTCGCCGGACCAAAGCGAGATTGGTCCGTCGACCTCATTGCCTTTCTGGGCCGCTTAGCGCAGCAGTTTTCTCAGTTGGTTCCATCGCAAGCGAAGCAGTAGGGGGCGTGCAAGCACTGCTGATGCATGTTGAAGCTGCATTCCGTAGGCGACGAGGTGTTACATGCTAATCGGACGCGAAAGACAAACCATGTTCGCAAACTGCGTCGTCGCCTCAGCAGAAGACCTATACCACCTACACCAGGCTACACTGCGTTGAAGCTTCCGCTGCGGATGCTATGAGCGGTGCGATGGATGCTATGAGCGTCCTCTTTGAAACGGGGTGGTGATTTGCGCCACCAAGCTCTTGTTATTATTTTGCCTAATGTCCTACCTTTATTTTTGAGAAAACACACAAATACAAAGAATTACAAGCATCAAAATTTTTGAACCATTACTGGGAACTCTGTTTCTGTACGTCTCCGTTGTTTGTGGTCTGCCTATTTTTCTGCCACCAAACCTCTAACCGCCTCTTACTAATCTCTGTAGCGGACATATTTACTTTACACCTGCTATCCCTGAACTCATAGGCCTCAAGGAGGTCAGAGGAGCCTAGACTGGCAGCTGGATAGATTTCTTCACATTCCAATATAACAAGTTCCATCGTTTCCCTAGTTTAACCGCAGAAAGCACATGCGTCTTCATCCTTGGTGTACCTCGCCTTCTAAGGCATCCTGATCTCACTTCGAAAAGTAAGGAGCTTCCCTTTGAGTTATCACAAATTGTTTCTTTCCTGATTTCGTTTTTCCTTTGCGGTAGTTAGTCATAGCAGGTTTCTTTTCCATTGCCGCCACCCATGACATTGTCTCAGCCTCTGTCACTTTGCGTTTGACGTTCTTTGTTGCCGTGTTGCTGACCATACCGGTCGCCTACTTGCTGGTAAGCTTCCTAGTACTTTTTCTCCACTGTGAGTAAATTTTTTGGCTCAGACTACCGAAGCGCAATCTGTTGGTGCTCGTTAGTGTCACGAAGCAGTAAAAGCAGTACTTCGCTTCACCGCTCATAGATGGCGGCGCCATCCCTGTCAATAGAAAGCATATTTTACGCATTCGCGCTGACGTCACATCCGTTACAGGAAGTTGACGGTTGATCCCTGCATAAAACGCTTTCGGGCTAAAAAATGGTAGAATGCCTTGCAAGTGATATTAATGAGCTACGAGGAGGGTGCGAGATAATTATATTAGCAGACATGAATGCGCACATAGAAGATATGGACGGGTACACAAACTGAACAGGCAATATGCTGCTGGATAAGTGTGAAAGGCACGACTTAGTTGTATGTAACAGTACTGAGAAGTGTGAAGGGCACACAACATGTGAGGTAGTGAGCCTACAGTCGACGATAGTTTATGCACTAATGTCACATAGGATGTGTGATAGGTTAGTAATAATGAACATCGATTAATATGGCTCCAGAAGTCTAGGTAGTGATCACAAAAAGTATCAAGCTGAGTTTTAGAAGAAAAACAAACGTAGGAAGGAGCCAACATGAACAACCAGAGGGGATTTTTTACTCGGAAAACAACTGGAAATAGCAACCAGTCAAACTGAGAGGGTACTTTTTCTGAGGATACTAAAACAGAACGAACATACGCAAATTTACAAATTTAACAGGGCTATTTGAGCTAGAGCTAGCTAAAGTACGGGTCAGGCCCAAATGAAAAAAAAAAAAGGACGCAAACCTAAGAGGTGGTGGGATGAGGAGGTTAAGAAGGCCATAAAGAAACGTCAGGAAGCTTCCAGGAAACACAGATATTCCAAGCAGAGGTGTGAACCACAAGCTGATGTAGACAGAAAATGGGATAACTTCCTAAACTGTAAAAGGGAAGCATCCCATTTTATCAATGAGAAGATTACAATGAAGGGTACCCAGTGGTTGTCAGAAGCAAACAAAGATGATAGAAAAGCAGCTAAAAAAATTGAGAAACATCTCAACTCCTTGAGTAAAGAGACTAACCTAGAGCAGAGGTTTATAGTTACAGATCAAGGTGTTTGGTTAGAAGGGGATGAGACAATTGAACACATAAGAACAATGATGACAGAAAAAATTTAAAGAACAAAGAAACGTTGCATGTACTTTACGAGACGAGGATAGACCGGTTAGTGCAGTGGCTCCACTTGAACAACGAGAGTGGGAAAGCAAAGAGAAGAGGGTTCCTAGAAGCACGTCGACAGGTTCTGATGGCATACCAATTGTGTTAATAAAGACATTTGGCCCAAAATCGAAGCAACATTAAAAGAGCTAGTGGGCAAAACGGTAATGGATGGTAAAGCCCTCGATGGGTGAAGACTAAGCAGGATGAGCATGATATATATAAGGGAAAGGGAGACAAAACTGACATATACAACTACCGTCCCATAACAGTGATGTGAGTGGTTTACAGGGTGTTGATGTAAAAAATGTGGTTGATCCCTCTTATATAGGAATCGGTATAGAACACGAAAGTGAAACGTGTCTTCACAGAAGTAGTGTAATGTTTATTGCACATTGATATATAATGTCTATTGGTGTTTTGTGGCTAAAGCGCCCTTAGGCGTTGATGCACCCACGCTGACGCCTGGTGGCACGTCTCCTCCATCACGACTACCAACGTCGATGACCATGAGCAACCGTCGTGCATATGGAAGCTGCACTACGCTGCACACGCTAGCACAACGCGAAAGACGAAGCACGTAACTGACACACTAATACAACGCGCAAGACAAAGCACGTAACTGAATCGTCACCGAGTCAAATCAGCGCGTACAGCGCGTCGTAATTGCAGCCTCCGCGATCAACTTCAGAAACATTTTCAGAGCTAATTGCAGGGGCCACGCTCCGCTGTGCTGAGTACGGTGAACGCCACCTAGGTGGCGTTGGTAGTGCTTCTTGATGCCAGCGTCCCTTCGAATGCTGGCATCGAGGCGTCGTAGTGCTGAGACCACCGAAGCGTTCACTGTCGGTGCGCGTTAGTGTCATAATGCAGTACTTCTCTTTTCTGCTCGTAGGCGGCGGCACCGCCCCGAGCAAGAGCGCGGGTACACGGAGGAGTGTTAAGCCCAGACCACACGTACGCTTGCGGACGCGCGTAAGCTCGCGTCTACGCGCCTTGCGGTTGCCGCGCCTAGCGAGGAATGGCGGTTTGCATCCACAAATACGCGCGACAGCGCGCGCCACTGGCTTCACTTGTTTACACCTTGGCAGACGCCACTTCGTATCAAAATGCTTCAAAATGCTTCAAAGTGCTTCAAAATGCTTCGATATCTATAAACGTAATTGTTATCTTTTTGGAGCTGTTAGATCAGCACGAAAAGTGAAGAAGAAGCACTTTCTTGCATGATATATTTCTGCTTAACTGAGAGTTGAATTTACCGCGCCGTCGCTGCGTAGCCAGGCGCGCCGACGCGAGGCAGCGAGGCAGCCCAGGCGCGCGATAACTGAGAGGAGCTGATCACCGAGATCGCGCCGCGTTTCGACGCGTACGAGCCGTGACGCACCGTCTGCGCATGCGTGGGCGTGCGGACGCGAGCTTGCGCGCGTTTGCAAGCGTACGTGTGGTCTGGGCTTTAGATATATAAGGCGCGTCTGTGTAGCTCTCTGCAAATGCGTTTGTGGCGCAATGGGTTAAACGCTCGGCGATCTATCGTCGCGGACCGAGAGGTCGTGGGTTCGATTTCCAAATTTTGCATGTTTGTGGAACTTTTTCTTCTGGTTTCTTTCTTTGTATTATGTTCTATGACGTATTTCCGTGACGGAAATACGTCAGTGAAGTCTTGGTGGACCCCGGCATAAAACACTTTCGTGTTAATAAAAAAGTTGTCGCAGTTTCACCTGAAAGGCGAAGCATCAATTGCGATAGCAAATTTGAAGAGAGCTATACGGAGTAATGATAGCAGCTTTATCAGCTGTATAAACTTGGACATGCAGCAGCACCGGCAACACGCAGAACTGTTGTCGACGCCGCCGGCGTTTTGCCCGCGTTCGCTCAAAATGCGTGCGGCGTTGGTGACTGTTGCCGGAGCCTCTGATATAAATAGGCACTTGGTGCCGCAGCTAAACGTCGCCTCCCTTCCCTGCCCCACCCCCCCCTCCCCCACACCCTTTCGCGCGTCGGAAGAAGGTACGTTTACTCTACATATATGGTGATTGTAGAGGAGGAAAGAGACGCCTACTTCTGCAGCCCTTAAGGGAGCACAGCGCAGAACGCGCGTTTCTTCTCCGCCGTGCGTTCACTCCCCGTGAAAGCGCGCGTCCCTAGCGCTCTTTC
Organism: Dermacentor silvarum; assembly: GCF_013339745.2. Lineage (NCBI taxonomy): Eukaryota > Metazoa > Arthropoda > Arachnida > Ixodida > Ixodidae > Dermacentor > Dermacentor silvarum. Next base: position 255,645,283 of record NC_051155.1, read on the forward strand.
ACTCGCACATACAGCGTTCGGCGGCGCGCGGCGACGATTTCATCTCCAATGACGTCATACGGAACCTCACGGCGACGGCGACGGCGACGGCGACGCCGACGGCAGAAATCTGCTTTTGAGTGTCCATATAATTGCTATCGCAATAATAAAAGACATACTGCAGGCATGGGTGGAGGGCGAGAGAATGCTGGGGGAACTACAAAATTGGTTCCGGAAACAGAGGAGGCTAGAGGACAATCTGTTTTCATTTACACAGTGTATCGAAATAGCATAACAGGAACACAGGCCCCTATGGCTGGCATTTTTGCATATCAAGGGAGCCTATAACAGTGTAATTCAAGAGGATTTGTGAGACATAAGGGACACACTAGATGTGGAAGATGGAGCAACTTATATTTTAAAATATATCTATAAAAGTGACAATGTGCTCATATAATGGGAAAAAAGTGGTATCTGAGCCTATACATATACAGCGGGGTTTAGGCAAGGGTGCCCTCTGTCACCTTTGTTCTTCTACCCACAAGGATTAGAGACCAAATGATAGAGAGTGGACTTGGCTTCAAGCTTCCTTTTCCAAGCAAGGAGAATGGATTGAACACTCATTACCAGGACTGATGTACGCGGATGATATAGTATTAATGGTTGACAACAAGGAAGATTTGCAGGCATTAATGGGCATCTGCTTTAAAGAAGAAGATAGTTTAGGTTTGAAGTTTAGTCTGTCTGTCTGTCTGTCTGTCTGTCTGTCTGTCTGTCTGTCTGTCTGTCTGTCTGTCTGTCTGTCTGTCTGTCTGTCTGTCTGTCTGTCTGTCTGTCTGTCTGTCTGTCTGTCTGTCTGTCTGTCTGTCTGTCTGTCTGTCTGTCTGTCTGTCTGTCTGTCTGTCTGTCTGTCTGTCTGTCTGTCTGTCTGTCTGTCTGTCTGTCTGTCTGTCTGTCTGTCTGTCTGTCTGTCTGTCTGTCTGTCTGTCTGTCTGTCTGTCTGTCTGTCTGTCTGTCTGTCTGTCTGTCTGTCTGTCTGTCTGTCTGTCTGTCTGTCTGTCTGTCTGTCTGTCTGTCTGTCTGTCTGTCTGTCTGTCTGTCTGTCTGTCTGTCTGTCTGTCTGTCTGTCTGTCTGTCTGTCTGTCTGTCTGTCTGTCTGTCTGTCTGTCTGTCTGTCTGTCTGTCTGTCTGTCTGTCTGTCTGTCTGTCTGTCTGTCTGTCTGTCTGTCTGTCTGTCTGTCTGTCTGTCTGTCTGTCTGTCTGTCTGTCTGTCTGTCTGTCTGTCTGTCTGTCTGTCTGTCTGTCTGTCTGTCTGTCTGTCTGTCTGTCTGTCTGTCTGTCTGTCTGTCTGTCTGTCTGTCTGTCTGTCTGTCTGTCTGTCTGTCTGTCTGTCTGTCTGTCTGTCTGTCTGTCTGTCTGTCTGTCTGTCTGTCTGTCTGTCTGTCTGTCTGTCTGTCTGTCTGTCTGTCTGTCTGTCTGTCTGTCTGTCTGTCTGTCTGTCTGTCTGTCTGTCTGTCTGTCTGTCTGTCTGTTTCTTCTTTCTTTCTTTCTTTCTTTCTTTCTTTCTGTTGCTTCAAGTTGGTGACAGAGCGCGTCTGTCGCAGACCGAATGCCGACGTCGACATGAGCCTGGAAAACAGAGATGCTGGTGGCCTTGAAGACGACGTCCTGGCGATCACATGGTTCATCAGGGCTGTGCTTGTGTTGGTAGTGGCGGGCTTGTGCCTGAAGGCGTACCTGCTCTACAGCAAGCGCATTTACCGCGGCACCACCACGATCCGCGGGAAGACGGTCATCGTGACAGGCAGCAACGCAGGTGGGCTACTGTGGGGCAGTTGCCTTCTTGCAAAGCTAAGTGGCCGCCCACTTTTCTGGGTTTACTCACCGTAGTTAAAAAAAAACATTATTTAACCGGCATTGGCTAAGCAGGAGCGACGTAAAATTACGTAAAATTTACGACGTAATATTTCCGTACAGATAGCTGACCTCGACCTTCTATCCATCCCCCCGAATTACTAAATGTAAATTTTGGTGCAGCGCTGGCCTTGCTGTGTATTGCCACGGTTTCGCCCGAACGGCGCACATCGATTGCGATAGCAAACTAGTGGACTATACGAAGCACCCGCCGTGGTTGCTCAGTGGCTATGGTGTTGGGCTGCTGAGCACGAGGTCGCGGGATCGAATCCCGGCCACGGCGGCCGCATTTCGATGGGGGCGAAATGCGAAAACACCTGTGTACTTAGATTTAGGTGCCCGTTAAAGAACCCCAGGTGGTCGAAATTTCCGGAGTCCCCCACTACGGCGTGCCTCATAATCAGAACTCGTTTTGGCACGTAAAACCCCATAATTTAATTTTTTTAACTATACGAAGCAAGGATAGTAGTTTTATCGGCCGTATATAGGTATACTAACTAAATTAACAGGCACGGTGTCACGCACGCACAAGCAAACATGAACGCATCTCACTCGATGACCGCGAAAACTCGCTTTAAAACGCTGTAGAGAGCAAGCGAGGCATTTGTAGCGACCGAATTCTTGGTCCCGCCGCTCGCATCAACGCGAACTAAGCTGCGAAAACCCCGCAAGGAGTACTCTGCCCCCGCCGCAGATGGCTTTCAAGATACAGCCGCCCAGGCGGGAGCGCGCGGCGTATACGTGACCACCCCTCCCTACCCTGCCCCCGGAGCCTTGCGCAGCCTTGCGGCCCGGCGGCGCGGAGTAAAACGCGCACCACCCCTCCTTCCCTTCCTCCAAAGCGTTGCGCGCGACTGGAAAACGGGGCGCTTCCTTCCCGCTTCCCACCCCTAAGCGTGCGCGAGGTTGAGCCGCAATCGCCAGCTCATCCTCGCACGCTTTCACTCTCACATGGAGCATACGGCGTGCGGCGACGATTTTATCGCCCTTGGACTTTATACGAAACCTCACGGCGACGGCAGAAATGCGCCTGGACAGACAGACAGACAGACAGACAGAAAAACTTTATTTGTAGCAAGTGAGTTTGGACTCCTCTAAGTCCCTGGACCACCGCACGGTCCCGCACTACGTCGAGACGGTCATGTTCCTTTTGTTCATGACGTCGGCGGCCCGAGCCACCGCAGCAAGCTGTGATGTCGGGTCCGTAGAAGAGAGAAGGACCTCCCAGTCCTCCCAGCTTGAGATGGCGGGCTGTCCCTGCGGGGGAGGATCAGTAGGGCAGCCAAAAAGGATGTGGGACAGTGTGGCGTGAGGGTCGTCGCATAGAGAGCATGTAGGGGAGGGGCACTTCCTCTACATGCTGAGGGGATGGGAGAGAGCGGGTCTGGACGCATCTCCAGAGGATCTGTTGGGAGTGGGTAAGGGAGGGGTGGGGAGGAGGGTAAGTCCAACGGTCCAAACGGGATACTTGCCTGAGCTCTGCAAAGCTGTGCGCCCGCACCCTCGAGAAGCCCGGATCGAGGCTGTCCTGAGCCCGGCAAATCAAACCTCGGGCCAATTTATCGGCAGCCTCGTTTCCGGTGTTCCCAGAGTGAGCCGGCACCAACCGCAGCTCTACCCTGCGTGGTAAATTCTGGGTGGGGTGTTCAACAAGTGCCAGGCAGGGGTGTGAATCCTGCCTCTGGCAAAGTCTGACAGAGCAGTCTTGGAATCGCTAATGATGTATTCAGCATCCGAATGTGCAAGGGTTAAGGCGATGCCACTCTCCTCTGCCTCCTCAGGTGTAGAGCCCTAAGGAAGATGGTGAGTTAGTGGTCGGGGTAGGGTTGGGTTGTAAGCAACTGCTACAGCTTCATGCGTTGTACATGCGGCGTTTACCCAAATGGCATTCTCGGCTTGTCCGTAATACTTGTGGAGGGCATTTGCACGAGCTAGGCGGCGAGAGATGGGATGTTGGGGATGGATGTTTCGAGGAAGGGGTTTTACTACCAGGGGGTATGGATGTGTCGAGGAATGGCTATAAGGGTTGACTGATTAGCGGGCATGTTGATGCGAAGGGAGACGAGGATATGGTGGCCAGTGGCGCTCGCGGCAGGTCTTAAGTACTGCGTCTGCGTCCTGCAAGTCTTAAGTACTGCGTTCAGCTTGAGATATAGGGTGGCGTACAGAATGCGGCTAAGCGTAAAAGCATGTACAACTTTCATGCTGTCTGCTTCGTCTAAGCCCTTGTGCAGGGAAGATACGCGGTGTAGAAGCTGCAACACTGATTGCGTGGAGGTCTTGAGGGTTTTAAGGGTATGGTTATTGCGTCCGGAATCCTGCAGGTAGGGGCCAAGGATGCGCAGGGTGGGATGCGCCTGGAGCGTCCATATAATTGCTATCGCAATAAAAAATAATATAAGCTATACCAGCATTTGCGTCTGTCAAGCCTCGCGTACTTGGTATAAGACGTGTGTATCGAAAATGAAAAGAATTACAACGGTTAGCTATGCCTGGCGGCTAAAAGTTGCGCAGATGTCCCTGAACATTTTCTTTAGCGGCCGAATTTCCCACACGTCGAAGCGATCGGAACAACAAATAGGGCAAACGTCAAGAACACGAGGAGGTGAGAGAAGAGTCTGCATATTACGTATACGGAAATAGTGGTCAGCGTGAAATAATTTTGTACGAATGCCGTTAGCGTTAACGCTCTACGTCTCATACTACGCGATGATGGCAGTGCCTGTTCGGGCCTTAATAAAACTACTTCTTGGGCAAGTTGGTGCGATTTGGAAAACATGAAATTGGGGAGCTCAAAAGACATACACAAGGGAGAAATACACAGACACACAGAGCGCCAAATACCAACTGATTTATTGAAATAGCAGATGGGACATAGTGAAATTCCTGGGCATGCGCAACACAACATATATGACGCGTCATAAAAGGATCATCTCTGCCGTTACATCTGGGCTTCATACCTCAGTGACGTTGTATGATACTGAGATACACTTGTTTGAAGCACAGATGCAACGGCAGAGATAATCCTTCTATGAAAGGACATATCTATATAGTGTTGCACTTGCCCAGGAATTGCACTATGCCTCATCTTCTATTTCATTGAATCATTTGGTAGATGGCCCTCTGTGTTTCTGTGGGTGTTTCTCCCTTGCGTGTCTTTTAGCACCATAAAATCGGGTTTTCCTGTTCGTTCCTGCACTCTTTCTCCAGCGAAGCTCTCAAGAACGCGTGTTTCCCTGGCGTCCTTGGAGAATTGAAAGATGCACCCAGTCAAATTTTGAAGTGAATTGAAATTTTAGGACTATTTCTGAACCAAAGTAGGTTACCGCCGAAGAAACAGTGAAATCAGTCACGAATAGTTGTGCAAGTATCATCCTCATCATCAGAGGAGCAGCAGCCGCGGCCTATTTTAACGCGGTAGCGTTAAGGGCCCCATGTCGCAGAAAATCCGGCGACGGCGTCGGCGTCCAAGAAAATATGCTGAACCACCCCGACCGCGCAGGGCCTCCGTGTGGCGCTGGTGAACTAATGGAATGTCCCAAAGTAAAATGCGCCAAAAGTACGGCTTAACCGCAACCTGCAGGTATGATAGCGTTGGATTATAAATTGAATAAGCGAGAGAACATAATTCTGTTACGCGGAAACTCAAACACAATCCCCTTCTCTACGATTTATATAACGGCGCGCCTCGTCGGTATTCTTTGCAATAACACCATCCAGATGGCGTTCGCCTCCTCGGCTGAGGAGGAACTTGTGCCTGCAAATTTCCTAATTTCATCACCCCACCTCGACTGCGCTTCCCTTCCCTCTTGGCATCAATTCCGAAACTACTGGTCCACCGGTTATCTGCATATGCATTACATGGCCTGCTCAGCTCCATGCTTTACAGCGTAAGCTGCTATGGGCCCCATTCCAACAGCCGTTTCGGTTGGCGATGCCGTCCGTCGCAGCTATCGCCAGGAATGAGAAGAAAAAAAAAAATACCGAGTTCCCGCCGGGATCAAACCCAGGCCCGCTGCGCGAGAGTTAAGGCCCAACCACAAGGAACCAATTTTCGACGAATTTTCGGCGTCGGCGCCGGCCGACGCCGAACGGACGACGTAATACAGCCATCCCAAGCGACCCAAGGACGACGTAATACAGCCATTCAGTAGCCCGTGGACATCTCCGGTAGTTCAGGTTAAAAAGAAGGATAACACCCTACGCTTTTGTGTTGACTATAGGAAACTCAACCCCGTCACGAGCGAGATGTTTATCCACTCCCACGTGTCGACGACACCTCCGACAAACTACGCGATACTCACTTCTTCTTTTCTTTGGATCTTAAAAGCGGGTACTGGCAGATAGAAGTAGACGAGTGAGATCGCGAAATAACGGCATTTGTTATACCGGATGGTCTATACGAGTTTAAGGTGCTTCCATTTGGTCTGTGTTCTGCGCTCGCCACCTTCCAGCGGATGATGGACACTGTTCTCTCCGGACTGTAATGACAGTCGTGCCTCGTCTACCTTGATGATGTGGCGGTGGTCTCCACTACGTTCGAGCAGCACGTGCAGCGACTGAGAGCAGTTCTGAATGCCATTAGCACGGCGGGATTGGCCATAAAACCCGAAAAATGCCACTTCAATTTCCGCGAGCTCCGCTTTCTCGGACACATTGTCAGTGCTGAAGGCGTCCGCCCAGATCCGAGAAGATCACGGCAGTAGAAAAGTTTCCTAAGCCGAGAGACAAAAAAAAAAAAAAAAAAAAAAAAAAAGCTATCAGGCATTTCCTGGGACTGCGTGCCTACTAGACGTTTCTTAGAAAACTTTTCTGAAATTGTTGAGCCACTCACGCGACTTACGAAAGAAGAGGTCCCTTTCGTGTGGCACAAAGAACAAGAAGACGCCTTTTCTGAGCAACGAAGACGTTTGCAGAGTCATCCTATACTGGCCCACTTTGATGAAGATGCCGAAACAGACATCCACACCGACGCGAGAAACGTTGGTCTCGGCGCCATACTTATTCAGTGGCAGAATAGTGACGAAAAAGTCATTGCGTACGCAAACCGTACTCTATCGGAAGCCGAGAGAAATTACTCAGCTACAGGAAAGGAATGCGTGATGGTTATATGGGCCATCAGCAAGTTCCGGCCATACTTGTATGGCAGACCGTTTCGAGCCATCAGCGACTATCATTCATTGTGGTGGCTGGCGAACCTCAAGGACCCTTCTGGAAGACTCGCTAGATCAAGCTTGCGTCTACAGGAGTTTGACATCACGGTCGTTACAAGTACGGTCTCAAGCACAATGATGCTGGTTGCTTGTTACGCGCACCTATCGAATCTACGGCACCTGAATACGAGCAAGATTTCCCATTTCTTGGGGCTGTGAACACGTCGGCAATGGCTCATCATCAGCGTACTAATCCGGAATTACTCCTGCTCATCCAGCACCCTGAGGGTCAGCAAGTGAAAGTTCCTTGATTTTTTTGTCCGCGGATTAATGTGCTCGTAGGTCCTCAAGAACAACGTCCTCTACAAAAGAAACTTCGAGCCCAGTGGCGAGACGTTTCTGCTTCTCGTACCATCATCGCTACGAGCTGATATTTTAGAAGCTTGCCATGATGACCCTTCAGCTGGTCACTTAGACGTTAGTAGGACTCTGGCAAGAATCCACCAAAAATATTACTGGCCGAGGTTAATGAATTCAGTGCAGCACTATGTCAAATCATGCCGAAATCGTCAAAGGCGCAATACACCTCCACTCAAACCAGCAGGTCTTCTGCAACCGATACCGCCACCAGCAGTGCCATTAGAACAGATAGGAGTGGATTTACTTGGGCCATTTCCTGTTTAGTCCTCAGGAAAGCGGTGGAGTGTGGTAGCAACTGATTATCTCACCTGGTATGCGGAGACTTCTTCTATCACAAAAGCGACCGCCATTGAAGTCGCTCAGTTTTTTTTGTCACACACATCGTATTACGACATGGCTCACCTAAAGTTGTCATAACAGACAAAGGCACAGCTTTTATGGCCCGTTTGATGCGCAGTCTGTTATGAAACTAACACATACCGATCATAGGAAAACCACAGCATACCATCCGCAAACAAACGGCCTGACTGAACGGCTCAATAGAACGCTCGCTGACATGATCTCGATGTACGTGGACATAGAGCATCGAACATGGAACACTATTCTACCACACGCTACATTTGCGTATAATACTGCAGTGCAAGAGACCACACATTTCACGCCATTTGAACTTGTTTACGGCAGGACCGTAACAACGACACTGGACGCGATGTTACCTGTGAAAAACAGCAGCGAAGTCGACCCTGACGTGAATGAATACATAGAAAGGGCAGAAGAAGCATGGCAGTTGGCAAGGCACCGCATCGTACAACAGCAACACGCCGACGCTAACCGGTGCAGTACAATCCTGGAGACACAGTGTGGGTATGGAAGCCTATACGTACTCCCGGCCTTTCGGAAAAGTTACTGCGCCGTTATTATGGCCCCTATTGAGTACTGCGCCGGCTAAATCCCTTACACTACGAGGTAATTCCTGAAGGTGAAGTGTGCCCCGCACGACGCAGGACTCACCCAGAAGTCGTACACCTAGTAAGAATGAAACCTTACTACGAAAGGCATTGAAAGCAGAATTGGCACATGTGCCCAAGAATAGCACCGGTCGTACCCTGAGCTTTGTCCTTTTAAAGCCGTTGGCCTGTCTAGGCCGTTTCTACGCATCGGGACGATACTTCTTCGGAGGGGGACTAATGCCGACAGCATAACGACAATGATAAGACACCCACCGCATTCTAGCTGTGTCCTAAAGAAACGCCACACCACAAGCGTCAAGCAGGGCGCCGCAAGGCAACGCTGCGCCGCTCGTGCCCACGCCTCGTGGTGGCAGACCACCGGTGGCTTGTGTTCGAGAAAAGGATAGATAGCACGTGACAGGAGGCGACGAAGAAGCGAACGACGTTCGAAGAAGCGACGCTCGAAGGCCATTTTAGTTGAGGGTTGAGTCTCTTGAGTTCATGGGCACATGTTCGCCCTGAATAAATCAGGTCTCGTAGAAGCTGTTGTCGTAATTGTTGGTTACAATATCTTCAGTTTTGTTTCCCATGTAATAAAGAAAAAAAGTGGGTGATTATGACGTTTGCCATCGGACCGTGGGTACCCGCGTTCGAATCCCGCCTCGCCAAGGAAGTTCATTTGGTTTTCTTTATTTCTCTCGCTCTCTGTCTGTCTCTTTCTTTCTCTCTCTGCACCTCCTTTCCTCCTATGCTCTGCTTTCACGCTCTCCCAGCTCGGCGATGCTACGCACGACAACGAGACCAACCTAACTAGCGAGGCTTTCACACCTCTGCTGTAAAAGAAAGCTTATTTGTTGATAATTTTCTTCTTGTGATAATTGTTAAGCTCGTGCGTAAGACTTACCAGCGTCGTACAGCTCGGCACATTGTGCTCGTTGTCATGTTCGTTTTCTAAGGTTTCGAACGGGTCCCTGAGGCAGAACCCCGGAGAACCAATTAAGGACAAAGCCGTTCGTTTCAGGAAAGCACACGAGACATTTAATATAACCAGTATGAAAGAATAAATAATGAACACTTCGAATATATTAGCCCCCCCCCCAGCAAGGTACAATTACAACTCGAATATCACCCACAAAATCAGTAGAGTTATGGCATAACGCGAGCGCAAGCTTGAGGTAGAGTCAACGCAACAACAGTTCGACGTTGACAGGCAGCGGGCAAGGCGGTGAGATAAGCGGCGCTGTTCTCACCAAGCCAGTGATGTGACGGAGCGCCTAGTTGATGATTGGAGTACGGCGGTTCCGGCTGGCCAAGAGAACGCAGGCCCCCTCAGCGGACCTTACAGGTGAAGCCAGCAGGAGACCGGGACGTCTTGGCCAGGCCGCTGTACGCAAACTCGGGGCGACCGCTCACGTTCTATCTGCCTACGGGCACAGGCGTCCGCAGGTAGAAGTCCGCTGTCGGGCGAAGCACGCGAACAGGATTCGCTGGTCGGGAGAAGTCCTGGTGGCTCGGGTCCGGAACCTGACGGCCCGTCTACATCTCCAGGTCCGGTGGCCGACCTTCTTACTGGGTAACTTCCTAGAACTGCGCCGCGTTCTGCCAGCGCGCATCGTTTTTCTTCTCCTCTGGCCCTTATGTCCTTTTCCGATTGGTAATTTTCGGAGCTCCGTGTTTACCAGTGATTTGTTCTTGGAAGGTCCGTGAGTTTTCTAGAGTGGATCATTTTCCCTTTACTTTCTTTAGTCGCGCCACGTGTCCTCGTGCTTGCCGCGTCGACGTCGTCGTCTTTTGTAACACAGTGGACTCACTTCCCCGCGCACACTCTTTATCTTCACCTTTTTGTCTCACAATGCACGCCACTTTGCTTCGCGCACCACACTCACCACACATGTGCTCTTCGTTGGGCCACCTTCCAGGAATCGGAAAGGAGACGGCCAAGGAACTTGCCAGGAGGAAGGCCCGCGTGATCTTGGCCTGCCGAAACGTCCATCGTGCACAAAAGGCCGCTCAAGACATCTTTGCGGAAACTGGCGAAACGGTGGTGGTCAAGCAGCTCGACCTGTGCTCCTTCAAGTCGGTGCGGGCCTTCGCCGAAGATATCATCCGGACGGAGCCCCGACTGGACGTGCTGATCAACAACGCAGGCAACATCCCAGGCAAGTACAAGCTGCAGCGCTTAGCGCAGGCGCGCACGCACGCACGCCCTCCATCCCCCATCTCTCTCTCTCTCTCGCACACACAAGTGTGTGTGTTAATGAGGTGCCTGTCTTTTCTTCGCAGACAAGCTGATTCTCACAGAGGACGGCTACGAAGTGGGCCTGCAGAGCAACTATCTGGGTCATTTCCTGCTGACTATTCTGTTGACAGGTATGCTCTCTCCTTAGACTAACATGCGGTGTTGTTTGAATGTTTCTAAGGCCCTGAATACAAAAAGCGCCGCTTCACTTACATTGCCAAAATGAGGTACGCCTATGAGTATCTAGCATTTAGCATCTTGCTCCATAAAGCCTCATGTACTATATACAGACCCGTGAGAAAAAGTATATGGACGAGGGATTGCATGATAAAGCCGATTTTTTCAACTGCCTGCCAATGCAACTTGCAATTGAGGACTGCAGTCCAAACTTGGCATTGCGAACTTTCCAGTGTACTCGTCAATTTCAGTTACGAAGAAATTCAATCAGAAATTACGAAGAAATTCAATTTTGCGGCGACCCTGTGGTCCATACTTTTGCTCACGGGTTTACTTACAATACAATACCTGGCTTTCACCGACGTAAGGCATCGCTTCTATACCGGCTGTGGTTGGGAGTAGCTTTCACGAAGGCGTACACTAATTTGATTGGAATGACCGACAGTGCTGCGTGCGGCGTCTGCGGCGGTGTCTGCGGCGGTGAAGAGAACGTCGAACATTTATTGAGCCGCTGTCATCGATTGCAGTCGGAAAGACAAATATTATCTATCCCCATGGCTCGTCGGCCCACAAAGCTGTGAAGGCAGTTTTGTCGTTCTTGAGGGCCTACGTGAACGCCTTCGACTTGCTCGGGCCCTCCGCGTGCGTGCGGGAGCTCACTGCGTCTTCCCTCTCTCATCTTTCTATTTCCTCTTTTCCTTCCCCCAGAGTAAGGTAGCCAACCAGACGCATTTCTAGTTAACATCCCTGACTTCTCTCTCTCTCTCTCTCTTTCCTCCTCCTCCTACAATAGGATCGCAGAAAAGTATAAGCGTGCAGATGTTCGTAAAACAAGTCGGACATCGTTCTATAAGGCTTGGTCTTCGAATCGAATAGTCACTAACTATTCGTAGACACGAATACTTTTCGAATATTTAAATATTTAACTTGCGTGATAAGACATAATATTAGAGAGAAATTTCGATATATTTCATTTCGGTGTGGCCGTAGTAAACATAAAACTTGATAAGTTCTGTAGTAGAGAATGCGCTGAGCGAGCCGAACTATCCCAGCTAAATCATTCGCACTCACCGAACACTCCTGTGGACGAACTACTTGCTTGTTCTCGATGCAGTATTTGTGTATTTAGTAAACTCTTTGTAATGTGCAATTTAATGACAGAAGCTTGATAACCTTGTGAACATACCAATGGGAAAAATCCTCTTATAAAATTGGTGGCAATGTCTGTTCATTATTGGAAAACTATTCGAAAAGTGTTGGAAATTCCATTCTCTTTTGGCACTATTCGATTCATATTCGATTCGGCCTCAAATATTTATATTCGCACACCCCTACAGATAAGCAGCGCTATAATTAAGATGGGACGAGGTATAAGCAGGAGCACAAGGGCACTTCGGATGTTGTCTCGTATTCCGTAGCCCTGCTTTTCTCGGTAATGACGAACCAACTACCCAACCAGTCTCAATTCTATTTACAGTATCTTTCAGATATTTCTTTCCGGTTTGACTAAGTGACAGGGATACATTTGCAGCAGGGTGCCTCCGAAGAACACTTTGGCCCACATGAATACTGTTCGTTTGGACTGACGTTGCATGGCCAGGTCATTTGAACGGGTGCTTGCGCAGAGCTTCTCAAGAAGAGCGCGCCCAGCCGCGTGGTGAACCTGTCTTCGGTGTTGCACCACTTCGGCACCACGTGGCGCATCGAGGAGCAGGCAAAGGGCACGTACGGCTGGCGCACGCCTCTGCTCACCTACTGCAACACCAAGATGGCCATGGTGCTCTTCACCCGAGCTCTGGCACCTCGGCTCAAGATGCACGGTGAGCTGCACGTGGCGAGGCCAAGCAAAGTGCAAAAAAACATTCATAGGTTGCGCAACCTATCTGGGGGCTCCACCGCGTTTCTTGATTAATCAGGTCAGGGCTCCTTTGGCCACGCCGACGCGCTGTTGTCACAAAGGCGTAGCCGACCCGCTGCTTTGAGAAAGATGTCGCGACATGTTCTCCTTCTTGCAGTTGACTCAAGCAATGCTCTATCGACGGTTAACAATTACTAGTTGACTCTGTCGTACGTAGTATATGACTTAAGTATGTTTACAGAACACGCGAACACGACGAATTGCAGCTCTGAGAAGGAGCATTCACGCATAAACACCTTCAATCGCACTATAGGGCTACCTTTCTTTTTTTCCTTTTTTTGTATATCTGTAATACATTTTCACATCTTTTGCAGCACCTACCTCCGTGTTAATATTCATACGTGGAAAGATACAGATAGCAGGCAATATACAAGTATACGAGTATTTACAGAAAGATGCATCACACTGGCCACAACGCAACAGCCCTCGCTATCACTAAATCGTCGTCGTCTTTTAGACTTGAGGGGCCTCTTCATCCTACCCTGCACTGGGCCGTAGCACTACTTTTGACGCTTCATTGTCGCTGTGGTTTCTCTGTTCAGAGCAAGATCAGAGCGCGGAAGTCCTTTGTGCATTATGGGGCGCAGAACATGGATGCACCTTTCTGTAAGAGCGCCTTGCGTCTGGTTTTATTGCAAGCGCGGGCCACACACAGCGACCTTAAAAGCAGACGTGAAGACACGCGATTTTCAATAGTAATTACAGTAGCAAAAACTTCAAGGGTGTGTTGCCTTTTTTAATGCCAATTTGACGTTGCTTGCTTCTCCCGAAGATTATATCTCACCAACGACATCGTAATTATTGCGCGGTAAACAGGCATGTCTTATACACATTATAATTCTTATAGTTAGGTCCTGCATAGCTGTCGACTTAGAAACGAAAAAAAGAAAAAGAAAATAGATGGGGTGTTTCTTCGTATTCTTTATTTTTCTTGATTATTACGTTGGTGGCTCCAACACTTTACCTGCCTGAAAGCATTGAAAACATTCTACTCTGCTGGAGAATTAAGAAGATGAATAATGAGAACTTGTTATACCAAACAACCATTCAAATTTGCGTTGGAAGTAGGGCTAACCTAATTCTAGGTTTCTAGTCTGTACTAGAAGAAGAATAATCTTGAACTTGAACTCGAAGTTGAACTTGAACGGCGAAGGTGAAATAGCGCCATTCGCTAGACTTGACTTCTCCCGAATACACCCAGAACAATTACGAAAAAAAAACAACACTATAAACAGAAACATGATTGTGCGTATCCATGAATGACTCATATGTACATCGGCTTCGTTGGCATTGAAGCCACACGCGCGGGCCCCTATCTTGAAGGCGATCTGCGATGGGGGCAGATGAGTGCGGCGAGTGATGATAGCTTCGTGCGCGCTGTGTTCTCACCGAGTAGTCTGGCTTAGTTCGCATTGAAGCCACTCGCGCGGGCCCCTATCTTGAAGGCGATCTGCGATGGGGGCAGAGAGTGCGGCGAGTGATGATAGCTTCGTGCGCGCTGTGTTCTCACCGAGTAGTCTGGCTTAGTTCGCATTGAAGCCACACGCGCGGGCCCCTATCTTGAAGGCGATCTGCGATGGGGGCAGAGAGTGCGGCGAGTGATGATAGCTTCGTGCGCGCTGTGTTCTCACCGAGTAGTCTGGCTTAGTTCGCATTGAAGCCACACGCGCGGGCCCCTATCTTGAAGGCGATCTGCGATGGGGGCAGAGAGTGCGGCGAGTGATGATAGCTTCGTGCGCGCTGTGTTCTCACCGAGTAGTCTGGCTTAGTTCGCATTGAAGCCACACGCGCGGGCCCCTATCTTGAAGGCGATCTGCGATGGGGGCAGAGAGTGCGGCGAGTGATGATAGCTTCGTGCGCGCTGTGTTCTCACCGAGTAGTCTGGCTTAGTTCGCATTGAAGCCACACGCGCGGGCCCCTATCTTGAAGGCGATCTGCGATGGGGGCAGAGAGTGCGGCGAGTGATGATAGCTTCGTGCGCGCTGTGTTCTCACCGAGTAGTCTGGCTTAGTTCGCATTGAAGCCACACGCGCGGGCCCCTATCTTGAAGGCGATCTGCGATGGGGGCAGAGAGTGCGGCGAGTGCTGATAGCTTCGTGCGCGCTGTGTTCTCACCGAGTAGTCTGGCTTAGTTCGCATTGAAGCCACACGCGCGGGCCCCTATCTTGAAGGCGATCTGCGATGGGGGCAGAGAGTGCGGCGAGTGCTGATAGCTTCGTGCGCGCTGTGTTCTCACCGAGTAGTCTGGCTTAGTTCGCATTGAAGCCACACGCGCGGGCCCCTATCTTGAAGGCGATCTGCGATGGGGGCAGAGAGTGCGGCGAGTGCTGATAGCTTCGTGCGCGCTGTGTTCTCACCGAGTAGTCTGGCTTAGTTCGCATTGAAGCCACACGCGCGGGCCCCTATCTTGAAGGCGATCTGCGATGGGGGCAGAGAGTGCGGCGAGTGCTGATAGCTTCGTGCGCGCTGTGTTCTCACCGAGTAGTCTGGCTTAGTTCGCATTGAAGCCACACGCGCGGGCCCCTATCTTGAAGGCGATCTGCGATGGGGGCAGAGAGTGCGGCGAGTGCTGATAGCTTCGTGCGCGCTGTGTTCTCACCGAGTAGTCTGGCTTAGTTCGCATTGAAGCCACACGCGCGGGCCCCTATCTTGAAGGCGATCTGCGATGGGGGCAGAGAGTGCGGCGAGTGCTGATAGCTTCGTGCGCGCTGTGTTCTCACCGAGTAGTCTGGCTTAGTTCGCATTGAAGCCACACGCGCGGGCCCCTATCTTGAAGGCGATCTGCGATGGGGGCAGAGAGTGCGGCGAGTGCTGATAGCTTCGTGCGCGCTGTGTTCTCACCGAGTAGTCTGGCTTAGTTCGCATTGAAGCCACACGCGCGGGCCCCTATCTTGAAGGCGATCTGCGATGGGGGCAGAGAGTGCGGCGAGTGCTGATAGCTTCGTGCGCGCTGTGTTCTCACCGAGTAGTCTGGCTTAGTTCGCATTGAAGCCACACGCGCGGGCCCCTATCTTGAAGGCGATCTGCGATGGGGGCAGAGAGTGCGGCGAGTGCTGATAGCTTCGTGCGCGCTGTGTTCTCACCGAGTAGTCTGGCTTAGTTCGCATTGAAGCCACACGCGCGGGCCCCTATCTTGAAGGCGATCTGCGATGGGGGCAGAGAGTGCGGCGAGTGCTGATAGCTTCGTGCGCGCTGTGTTCTCACCGAGTAGTCTGGCTTAGTTCGCATTGAAGCCACACGCGCGGGCCCCTATCTTGAAGGCGATCTGCGATGGGGGCAGAGAGTGCGGCGAGTGCTGATAGCTTCGTGCGCGCTGTGTTCTCACCGAGTAGTCTGGCTTAGTTCGCATTGAAGCCACACGCGCGGGCCCCTATCTTGAAGGCGATCTGCGATGGGGGCAGAGAGTGCGGCGAGTGCTGATAGCTTCGTGCGCGCTGTGTTCTCACCGAGTAGTCTGGCTTAGTTCGCATTGAAGCCACACGCGCGGGCCCCTATCTTGAAGGCGATCTGCGATGGGGGCAGAGAGTGCGGCGAGTGCTGATAGCTTCGTGCGCGCTGTGTTCTCACCGAGTAGTCTGGCTTAGTTCGCATTGAAGCCACACGCGCGGGCCCCTATCTTGAAGGCGATCTGCGATGGGGGCAGAGAGTGCGGCGAGTGCTGATAGCTTCGTGCGCGCTGTGTTCTCACCGAGTAGTCTGGCTTAGTTCGCATTGAAGCCACACGCGCGGGCCCCTATCTTGAAGGCGATCTGCGATGGGGGCAGAGAGTGCGGCGAGTGCTGATAGCTTCGTGCGCGCTGTGTTCTCACCGAGTAGTCTGGCTTAGTTCGCATTGAAGCCACACGCGCGGGCCCCTATCTTGAAGGCGATCTGCGATGGGGGCAGAGAGTGCGGCGAGTGCTGATAGCTTCGTGCGCGCTGTGTTCTCACCGAGTAGTCTGGCTTAGTTCGCATTGAAGCCACACGCGCGGGCCCCTATCTTGAAGGCGATCTGCGATGGGGGCAGAGAGTGCGGCGAGTGCTGATAGCTTCGTGCGCGCTGTGTTCTCACCGAGTAGTCTGGCTTAGTTCGCATTGAAGCCACACGCGCGGGCCCCTATCTTGAAGGCGATCTGCGATGGGGGCAGAGAGTGCGGCGAGTGCTGATAGCTTCGTGCGCGCTGTGTTCTCACCGAGTAGTCTGGCTTAGTTCGCATTGAAGCCACACGCGCGGGCCCCTATCTTGAAGGCGATCTGCGATGGGGGCAGAGAGTGCGGCGAGTGCTGATAGCTTCGTGCGCGCTGTGTTCTCACCGAGTAGTCTGGCTTAGTTCGCATTGAAGCCACACGCGCGGGCCCCTATCTTGAAGGCGATCTGCGATGGGGGCAGAGAGTGCGGCGAGTGCTGATAGCTTCGTGCGCGCTGTGTTCTCACCGAGTAGTCTGGCTTAGTTCGCATTGAAGCCACACGCGCGGGCCCCTATCTTGAAGGCGATCTGCGATGGGGGCAGAGAGTGCGGCGAGTGCTGATAGCTTCGTGCGCGCTGTGTTCTCACCGAGTAGTCTGGCTTAGTTCGCATTGAAGCCACACGCGCGGGCCCCTATCTTGAAGGCGATCTGCGATGGGGGCAGAGAGTGCGGCGAGTGCTGATAGCTTCGTGCGCGCTGTGTTCTCACCGAGTAGTCTGGCTTAGTTCGCATTGAAGCCACACGCGCGGGCCCCTATCTTGAAGGCGATCTGCGATGGGGGCAGAGAGTGCGGCGAGTGCTGATAGCTTCGTGCGCGCTGTGTTCTCACCGAGTAGTCTGGCTTAGTTCGCATTGAAGCCACACGCGCGGGCCCCTATCTTGAAGGCGATCTGCGATGGGGGCAGAGAGTGCGGCGAGTGCTGATAGCTTCGTGCGCGCTGTGTTCTCACCGAGTAGTCTGGCTTAGTTCGCATTGAAGCCACACGCGCGGGCCCCTATCTTGAAGGCGATCTGCGATGGGGGCAGAGAGTGCGGCGAGTGCTGATAGCTTCGTGCGCGCTGTGTTCTCACCGAGTAGTCTGGCTTAGTTCGCATTGAAGCCACACGCGCGGGCCCCTATCTTGAAGGCGATCTGCGATGGGGGCAGAGAGTGCGGCGAGTGCTGATAGCTTCGTGCGCGCTGTGTTCTCACCGAGTAGTCTGGCTTAGTTCGCATTGAAGCCACACGCGCGGGCCCCTATCTTGAAGGCGATCTGCGATGGGGGCAGAGAGTGCGGCGAGTGCTGATAGCTTCGTGCGCGCTGTGTTCTCACCGAGTAGTCTGGCTTAGTTCGCATTGAAGCCACACGCGCGGGCCCCTATCTTGAAGGCGATCTGCGATGGGGGCAGAGAGTGCGGCGAGTGCTGATAGCTTCGTGCGCGCTGTGTTCTCACCGAGTAGTCTGGCTTAGTTCGCATTGAAGCCACACGCGCGGGCCCCTATCTTGAAGGCGATCTGCGATGGGGGCAGAGAGTGCGGCGAGTGCTGATAGCTTCGTGCGCGCTGTGTTCTCACCGAGTAGTCTGGCTTAGTTCGCATTGAAGCCACACGCGCGGGCCCCTATCTTGAAGGCGATCTGCGATGGGGGCAGAGAGTGCGGCGAGTGCTGATAGCTTCGTGCGCGCTGTGTTCTCACCGAGTAGTCTGGCTTAGTTCGCATTGAAGCCACACGCGCGGGCCCCTATCTTGAAGGCGATCTGCGATGGGGGCAGAGAGTGCGGCGAGTGCTGATAGCTTCGTGCGCGCTGT
Organism: Dermacentor silvarum; assembly: GCF_013339745.2. NCBI lineage: Eukaryota > Metazoa > Arthropoda > Arachnida > Ixodida > Ixodidae > Dermacentor > Dermacentor silvarum. The sequence goes on from NC_051155.1 coordinate 255,663,770, forward strand.
GTTCTCACCGAGTAGTCTGGCTTAGTTCGCATTGAAGCCACACGCGCGGGCCCCTATCTTGAAGGCGATCTGCGATGGGGGCAGAGAGTGCGGCGAGTGCTGATAGCTTCGTGCGCGCTGTGTTCTCACCGAGTAGTCTGGCTTAGTTCGCATTGAAGCCACACGCGCGGGCCCCTATCTTGAAGGCGATCTGCGATGGGGGCAGAGAGTGCGGCGAGTGCTGATAGCTTCGTGCGCGCTGTGTTCTCACCGAGTAGTCTGGCTTAGTTCGCATTGAAGCCACACGCGCGGGCCCCTATCTTGAAGGCGATCTGCGATGGGGGCAGAGAGTGCGGCGAGTGCTGATAGCTTCGTGCGCGCTGTGTTCTCACCGAGTAGTCTGGCTTAGTTCGCATTGAAGCCACACGCGCGGGCCCCTATCTTGAAGGCGATCTGCGATGGGGGCAGAGAGTGCGGCGAGTGCTGATAGCTTCGTGCGCGCTGTGTTCTCACCGAGTAGTCTGGCTTAGTTCGCATTGAAGCCACACGCGCGGGCCCCTATCTTGAAGGCGATCTGCGATGGGGGCAGAGAGTGCGGCGAGTGCTGATAGCTTCGTGCGCGCTGTGTTCTCACCGAGTAGTCTGGCTTAGTTCGCATTGAAGCCACACGCGCGGGCCCCTATCTTGAAGGCGATCTGCGATGGGGGCAGAGAGTGCGGCGAGTGCTGATAGCTTCGTGCGCGCTGTGTTCTCACCGAGTAGTCTGGCTTAGTTCGCATTGAAGCCACACGCGCGGGCCCCTATCTTGAAGGCGATCTGCGATGGGGGCAGAGAGTGCGGCGAGTGCTGATAGCTTCGTGCGCGCTGTGTTCTCACCGAGTAGTCTGGCTTAGTTCGCATTGAAGCCACACGCGCGGGCCCCTATCTTGAAGGCGATCTGCGATGGGGGCAGAGAGTGCGGCGAGTGCTGATAGCTTCGTGCGCGCTGTGTTCTCACCGAGTAGTCTGGCTTAGTTCGCATTGAAGCCACACGCGCGGGCCCCTATCTTGAAGGCGATCTGCGATGGGGGCAGAGAGTGCGGCGAGTGCTGATAGCTTCGTGCGCGCTGTGTTCTCACCGAGTAGTCTGGCTTAGTTCGCATTGAAGCCACACGCGCGGGCCCCTATCTTGAAGGCGATCTGCGATGGGGGCAGAGAGTGCGGCGAGTGCTGATAGCTTCGTGCGCGCTGTGTTCTCACCGAGTAGTCTGGCTTAGTTCGCATTGAAGCCACACGCGCGGGCCCCTATCTTGAAGGCGATCTGCGATGGGGGCAGAGAGTGCGGCGAGTGCTGATAGCTTCGTGCGCGCTGTGTTCTCACCGAGTAGTCTGGCTTAGTTCGCATTGAAGCCACACGCGCGGGCCCCTATCTTGAAGGCGATCTGCGATGGGGGCAGAGAGTGCGGCGAGTGCTGATAGCTTCGTGCGCGCTGTGTTCTCACCGAGTAGTCTGGCTTAGTTCGCATTGAAGCCACACGCGCGGGCCCCTATCTTGAAGGCGATCTGCGATGGGGGCAGAGAGTGCGGCGAGTGCTGATAGCTTCGTGCGCGCTGTGTTCTCACCGAGTAGTCTGGCTTAGTTCGCATTGAAGCCACACGCGCGGGCCCCTATCTTGAAGGCGATCTGCGATGGGGGCAGAGAGTGCGGCGAGTGCTGATAGCTTCGTGCGCGCTGTGTTCTCACCGAGTAGTCTGGCTTAGTTCGCATTGAAGCCACACGCGCGGGCCCCTATCTTGAAGGCGATCTGCGATGGGGGCAGAGAGTGCGGCGAGTGCTGATAGCTTCGTGCGCGCTGTGTTCTCACCGAGTAGTCTGGCTTAGTTCGCATTGAAGCCACACGCGCGGGCCCCTATCTTGAAGGCGATCTGCGATGGGGGCAGAGAGTGCGGCGAGTGCTGATAGCTTCGTGCGCGCTGTGTTCTCACCGAGTAGTCTGGCTTAGTTCGCATTGAAGCCACACGCGCGGGCCCCTATCTTGAAGGCGATCTGCGATGGGGGCAGAGAGTGCGGCGAGTGCTGATAGCTTCGTGCGCGCTGTGTTCTCACCGAGTAGTCTGGCTTAGTTCGCATTGAAGCCACACGCGCGGGCCCCTATCTTGAAGGCGATCTGCGATGGGGGCAGAGAGTGCGGCGAGTGCTGATAGCTTCGTGCGCGCTGTGTTCTCACCGAGTAGTCTGGCTTAGTTCGCATTGAAGCCACACGCGCGGGCCCCTATCTTGAAGGCGATCTGCGATGGGGGCAGAGAGTGCGGCGAGTGCTGATAGCTTCGTGCGCGCTGTGTTCTCACCGAGTAGTCTGGCTTAGTTCGCATTGAAGCCACACGCGCGGGCCCCTATCTTGAAGGCGATCTGCGATGGGGGCAGAGAGTGCGGCGAGTGCTGATAGCTTCGTGCGCGCTGTGTTCTCACCGAGTAGTCTGGCTTAGTTCGCATTGAAGCCACACGCGCGGGCCCCTATCTTGAAGGCGATCTGCGATGGGGGCAGAGAGTGCGGCGAGTGCTGATAGCTTCGTGCGCGCTGTGTTCTCACCGAGTAGTCTGGCTTAGTTCGCATTGAAGCCACACGCGCGGGCCCCTATCTTGAAGGCGATCTGCGATGGGGGCAGAGAGTGCGGCGAGTGCTGATAGCTTCGTGCGCGCTGTGTTCTCACCGAGTAGTCTGGCTTAGTTCGCATTGAAGCCACACGCGCGGGCCCCTATCTTGAAGGCGATCTGCGATGGGGGCAGAGAGTGCGGCGAGTGCTGATAGCTTCGTGCGCGCTGTGTTCTCACCGAGTAGTCTGGCTTAGTTCGCATTGAAGCCACACGCGCGGGCCCCTATCTTGAAGGCGATCTGCGATGGGGGCAGAGAGTGCGGCGAGTGCTGATAGCTTCGTGCGCGCTGTGTTCTCACCGAGTAGTCTGGCTTAGTTCGCATTGAAGCCACACGCGCGGGCCCCTATCTTGAAGGCGATCTGCGATGGGGGCAGAGAGTGCGGCGAGTGCTGATAGCTTCGTGCGCGCTGTGTTCTCACCGAGTAGTCTGGCTTAGTTCGCATTGAAGCCACACGCGCGGGCCCCTATCTTGAAGGCGATCTGCGATGGGGGCAGAGAGTGCGGCGAGTGCTGATAGCTTCGTGCGCGCTGTGTTCTCACCGAGTAGTCTGGCTTAGTTCGCATTGAAGCCACACGCGCGGGCCCCTATCTTGAAGGCGATCTGCGATGGGGGCAGAGAGTGCGGCGAGTGCTGATAGCTTCGTGCGCGCTGTGTTCTCACCGAGTAGTCTGGCTTAGTTCGCATTGAAGCCACACGCGCGGGCCCCTATCTTGAAGGCGATCTGCGATGGGGGCAGAGAGTGCGGCGAGTGCTGATAGCTTCGTGCGCGCTGTGTTCTCACCGAGTAGTCTGGCTTAGTTCGCATTGAAGCCACACGCGCGGGCCCCTATCTTGAAGGCGATCTGCGATGGGGGCAGAGAGTGCGGCGAGTGCTGATAGCTTCGTGCGCGCTGTGTTCTCACCGAGTAGTCTGGCTTAGTTCGCATTGAAGCCACACGCGCGGGCCCCTATCTTGAAGGCGATCTGCGATGGGGGCAGAGAGTGCGGCGAGTGCTGATAGCTTCGTGCGCGCTGTGTTCTCACCGAGTAGTCTGGCTTAGTTCGCATTGAAGCCACACGCGCGGGCCCCTATCTTGAAGGCGATCTGCGATGGGGGCAGAGAGTGCGGCGAGTGCTGATAGCTTCGTGCGCGCTGTGTTCTCACCGAGTAGTCTGGCTTAGTTCGCATTGAAGCCACACGCGCGGGCCCCTATCTTGAAGGCGATCTGCGATGGGGGCAGAGAGTGCGGCGAGTGCTGATAGCTTCGTGCGCGCTGTGTTCTCACCGAGTAGTCTGGCTTAGTTCGCATTGAAGCCACACGCGCGGGCCCCTATCTTGAAGGCGATCTGCGATGGGGGCAGAGAGTGCGGCGAGTGCTGATAGCTTCGTGCGCGCTGTGTTCTCGCCGCTTAACGCTGAAGCGAGAGGCAGCACGAAGGTGAATTCGCTCGCTGCTGCGCACCTTATCTTGGAAGCGATCGTCTTATGGGACGGATGATTGGACGGTTTTTCTCGTTGGAAAAGCATAGAAATGCTTACGCATTTAAAATACATTCGCCAAATGGCGAAGGAATGCCATTTTTAAAAAATAAACATAACAATACGAATAATAAGGTCTCGATGTCCTTCTGAGAGTATAACATTTTCCTGTAACATGCAACCCCAAGGAGCTGTCTACTAGACAATCTGCTTGCCATATGTCGCTGAAAACGTCTGCATCGGTTGAGCTCATTTGTCTTAATATTTTTTTCTCCGTTTCTTTTCACTGACTCATTACTTCCTTTTCATTTACATGGATCGTCCAGGAGTGACCGTGAACGCAGTCCACCCGGGTGCAGTCAACACTGGAATCGCCGGAGAAGAAAGGCTGATCGCCTACCTCTTCCGGATCCTCGTGAATCTCTACGGAAAGGTAACGGGTGCCCTTGTTTTTTGCTTTTTATTTTCTTTTTGCGTTGAGAAAGGCGCTGGTAGTGCAGGACTATGAACGGCGTCTCGAGTGCACACGGACACTGAATTGTCCCGGTGCTATGGAGGATCACAAGCTAACCGGAAGGGAAGCTAAGGAGCCATGGAAGGGAAAACATGCGTAGAAACAGCGTGGGATTCCAGAGAAAACTCGAGTAGAGGGTGTTCTGGCTGACGCCAAGACTAGTGGAGGCCGTCAGGTCGATGATACAATGCATCTGTGTAATATAAAACAGGCAACGGGTGGCCTGCAATAGAAAAGCTGGCGAGGGAAGGAACGCGCAGCTAGAAGCAGCAGAGGCTTACTTCGGGTTGGCCATACCTGGCTCTTGCGCCTCTAATCACTTTGCATAATCATGAGGCAACGCAGGGTGCACTCGGCTGTCGCAGGACTACCGGGAGTGATCGGCTGTACACGCAACTTGCGAGGAAGGAATTACGTGGTATACCGGGACGTGCGATAGCGGATTCCGACGGTTCATGTATCTTCGCATATACCTTCTGCAATAAATTTCTTATCAATTTTTCATCGCACGTAATAGAGTCATTGTACCCCTTTTAACCACTCGGTATAGTGCTATCATCACAACAGAACATCTCGTAAAGGAAAGCGATTCAGAATGACCAAGTTTATTCGTAGCTTCATGGACAGCGTCTGCTTGGGCCTAGTCAAATTTTGATCGACAAGGCTGGATGAATTCTAAACACTGGGCACGTTTAAACAACATATAATCAACCACAATGGTGTAAATTTGAAAATAGGAAAATGTGGGAAAACCATGGTCGATGATTGTTGAAGAGACAGAACGCACGCATGAGCGGCAGTGCACATGCTTGTAACCATTACACTGCACCTACGTAAGTAACCAATAATGAATTATGCATTAAAAATTGACTAAGTCGTTTGGGAAGGTTTCACTCTAAGAACGTTTTATTTGTGCCACCACGAACACATTTTAGGTCAAGCCACATGTAAGCAAGCCCAGCGATTATTGAACCACACATATCCCGGGATGGTGACACAGTGTTTGTTAGGATAGTCGCATAGACAGTGACACCACAATTTCCTCTAACTAACGTTGTCAGAAACTCAGTGGCAGGCACCGTGCAACTGCAGTGCAACACCAGACGAATAGATAAATAAAAATCTAGAGGCCTACTCCGCCAAGTTCCACAAGGGGTGAGAAGGATAAAAGCATCTTGTGCCGTGTTATTATTATTTTTGTAATGTCCAGATTTTCTGTGCCTAGTCACAGCCAAGGTCAAACGCCAGGCCGTCCAAGGTCACACAGTTTGTCGCTGATGCGCGCACCCCAGTGCGCCTGCTTTGGCTCGGCCCCTCCTTGCTCTAGCCGGATGCGCGCGCTCTCCCACGCGTCCCCTCGCACACCGCTACTATAGCGTTCTAGAAGCTTTTCTAGTAGTCGCCCATCCTTCCTATGCACTCCACTGAAGCGGCCGCTGTCGCCTATCAATGCGCCCGCTAGAGGCGCTGCAGCAGCTTCCTCCTCATCAGACGTTATCAGACTGCTTATCAGACGTTATCAGAGATAACTTCGGCACGAGAAAAAGCGTAGTTCAGACAACAGATCCAGCAAGAACAGAGAGGCCTGAGAGATCAAAATTTAGCATAGAAAGCTTTTATTGGAAAAAGGCAGCAGAAAATGTCTCTAACAACACGGCAGCAGGACCCCATGAAATCCCAATACAGCTAATCAAAAACCTCGGTCCAAAAAGCAAGGCACTGCTGACTAATGCCATAGAGCAAGTGATTAGAACAAAGAATATTCCCGTTGGATGGCATGAAAGCAAGATGAATCTCATCTACAAAGGCAAAAGAGATAAGGATAAGATGAGCTCGTACAGGCCAGTTACAGTAACGTCGGTGATATATAGAATGGCAATGCAAGCCATAAAATTAGAACTGTCGAAGTGGGTGGAGAAAAACGATGTATTGGGGGAACTACAGAATGGGCTCAGGCCAGGCAGACGCTTAGAAGATAATATGTTTGTACTAATTCAGTGCATAGAGATTTCAGTAGCTCAGAAAAGACCTTTATGGATAGCATTTCTAGATATTAAAGGAGCTTATGACAACGTAGACAGGGAATTGTTGTGGGATATTCTTCAATACGAAGGCATAGATGACGATTTCGTGGAGCTGCTGAGGAAGATATATAGAGACAACCAAGTACAAGTGGTATGGGAAGGTCGAAAAGGAAATGAAATGGTGGGAATTCACCAAGGATTGAAGCAAGGATGCCCTCTGTCACCATTGTTGTTCACGCTTTACGTCAAGGGTATGGAAAGACGACTGGAAAGCAGCAAATTAGGTTTTGATTTATCCTACATGCGTAATGAACAAATGGTGCAACAGAAGGTCCCTGGACTGATGTACGCAGACGACATTGTGCTACTAGCGGACAATAAAAAAGATTTGCAGATACTTGCGAATATCTGTGGGAATGCAGCGACAAATCTAGGCCTTAAGTTTAGCACAGAGAAATCAGGAATTATGATCTTTAATGAAGAGACGAGTAACTATGTGATGTCAATTCAACTGCAAGTAATACCCATAGTAAAGCAATATAAGTACCTCGGCGTACACATAAACGAAGGAAAGAATTACTCAAGCAACCACTAAGGTAATCTGAAAATAAAGGGGAAGTGGAATGCAACAATAATGAAACACAGAGCACTGTGGGGCTACAATACGTATGAGGTGGTGCGTGGAATCTGGAAAGGAGTAATGGTGCCAGCGCTAACATTCGCAAATGCCATTATATGCTTAAAATCGGATAGATTGTCGGGTTTGGAAGTTAACCAAAGATCAGTAGGCCGGTTGGCTTTGGGAGCCCACGGTAATACCACATGGGTTGGGCCTCTTTTGAAGTCAGGGAAGCACAGAGCAAAATTAGTTTTGAAGAAAGGCTCAGGAACATGGATGAAAATAAATGGGCGGCTAAAGTGCACAAGTATCTCTACATGAAAAGCGTGGACACAGAATGGAGGAAGAGGTCAAGGAAGTTGGCAACCAAGTACAGGATAATCGAAACTGTAAATAGACAACCAGAGGTCATCAGAAAGAAAGTGAGAGAAATAGAGACCGTGAATTGGATGCAAAGAATGGAAACGAAAAGGACAATGGAGATTTACAAGAATGAGAAGAAATTAGAAGGAAAGGGCAGTGCATTGTTATTGGAGGCTCGAGCCGGATGCCTAAGGACCAAAACATACCGGAACAAATATTCGGATCTAGATGAGGCATGTGTATGCTGCAGTAAAGATCCAGAGACCACTCCGCACATCCTAATGGAATGCGACGGGATCCACCCAGCGAGAACCGTAGGTAACGTGCAACTCCCAGAAGCGCTTGGGTTTAAAGTGGAAGGAAACATCAACAGATCAGCCGTAGAGATAAGCAAGAGACGATTAGAGTACTGGTGAAAAAAAAAGCAGGGAGAAGATGGATACGACCTGATCTCTTAAAATCATGGGCAGCGATACAAAGTAAATTTTTGAAAAAGAAAAATAATAATGAGAGGTATATAAAATGCTAGATAAAGAACATGTAAAGTATACCTGATTAAATCAAGCAGGCTAGGTGACTATTTGTCGCCGCCCCGTTTCAAAGGGGTTGCCAATAAATCATCATCATCCTCACCTGAACTCACCAGTCCGGCCGCCCGTTTCGCGGTCTCGCGTGCGGGTGGTTATTTGTTCTATGCTGCAGTGGCGGTCGGTTGGCTGCGACTTCGTTGCTTGCTGCCGGCTTCATTTCCGTGTAGTGCCTGCCTCTGCGTGTCGCCCACGTTACAGACGTGTGTCCCGGGTGGGCCTAACCGTCGCCGCAACTGTCGTTTCGCGCCCGAGTGCCGTGCGGTGTTCAGCCGCGTACAACAACACACCGAAGGCAAGACGAAAAACGATGAAAGCAGTTAGAACGCAACATTCACCGTGCAGATCAAATACTTGAATAAACATGTGCGGTTTGCGAGCTACATTTCGATATACAGGGTGTCCCAACCATTTTGCACCAAGATGTAAAAATATGCAAATGCCACGTAGCTGGACAGAACCAAGATAATGTTCTTTGCCGTCGCTTGGAGACACTCAAATTATTTTTTATTCTGCCTAATTACATAATTAGTGTTAACAATTTATTTAACTTCGCAAATATTATAATTATATGAAAAGTGTCAATCAGAAAATTGTAGAGAAACATGAAAAGCTCCCGATACAGCCTTATGTTGCTTAATACATGCGGCATAAAACTGTTTTTCTGAGCATGAAAGAAGCCTGCGAATACAAGAAAAGTGCCTCGAGCGGCCAGTCGCGTGGCAATTTGTGTGTTTTCGAGGGGTCCTCTCGCGCTCGGAAAAAACTTTTATGTAGCACTTATTGATTAACAGAAAGCTGTATCCGGAGCTTTTCGTGTTGCTCTACAATTTTCTGATTGACACTTTTCATCTAATTATAATATTTGAGAAGTTGAATATTAATTAAGACTAATTATATACTTAGGCGGAATGAAAAAAGTAATCTGAGCATCTCCAAGCGACAGCAAAAATTACCTAGGTTCTGTCCTGCTACGTGGCATTTGCATATTTTTAAATCTTGGTGCATGGTAGTTGGGACACGTATAATCAGAGACCATGTGCATGTAATCGATGGGAATCAAATACGTGTTCCTCGCGGAAGGCCCCTGCTATCGGAAGGCGAATCTCCCCATGAATCTCCCGAACCTGCATGGTTGCAGCGAACACGCGGCTGAACTGACGAAGGTGGTCAGTTTCTACCTAACTACTCGGCCGTACTCCGTGAAATGAGTTAATGCAGAGAAGCGAGGCAACAAGCAGACAATGAAACTCCGAAAGATGAGACCTAGGCTAAATATGCAACATGGGGGGGGGGGGGGGGGGGATGTGTGGTTGCTTGGGTTGCTGATTAGCTTCTGCTTGCTCTTCTGCTACATTTTTGCAAGATGCGCATTACCAACATGTTGTATTTGTTACCGTAAGTGTTTATAGATGCTCTGAACAATGCTTGTTTGTTTCGGCCAATTTACTCTTATGCTTTGTATTGTAAGGAAGTGGTCTTGTAAAAGCGCGCGTGCACGAGTGCCGTAGACAAACCATTTGAGATTGCATATCCATAATTACTCAACAAATTGGCCTTCGAGCCTATGCGAGTGAGTGAGCGAAATAACTTTATTGAGGTCCAGAGAAGACGCAGGGGACACCCCGCGCCACCCGGCTAGTCCCACGTAGGGACCGGCAAGCCGAGCTTGACGGCCCGATCGCGGGCACTCTGGGCGGCCAGGGTTTGGTCGTTGAGTTCGGGGCTGCCCAAAAGCGCAGCCCACCTATCCTCGCTGAAGGCGGAGCCGATGGCTTCACACTCCCACAACACATGGTTAAATGTTGCCGTTAGTCCACAGGCAGGGCAGTCCGCACTGGGATACGTTTCAGGGTATATAGCGTGAAGAACCGCAAGGTTAGGATGCACACGAGCTTGTAAAAGTCGAAGGGTCACCGCCCGCGCCCTGCATAAGGCAGGGTGCGGGAGGGGGAATACCCGTCTTGACAGATAATAATGCTTAGTGATCTCATTATACGTCATCAATGGTTCCCCGCGGGGTAGGGGGACTGCGGAGGCGGCGCGGTCAGTGAGTCCTCGCGCGGCCTCGTGCGCGCTCTCGTTAGGGTTAGAGGGAGAGCCCTCAATCGACTTGCAAGTGAGCGGGAAACCAAATGAGAGAATGCGGAGAGATACTTTTCAAGCTTTGGAGAATGCGAAGGGCCTGAGGGGAGACCATCCCGGTTTGGTAGGCCTTAATGGCCGCTTTAGAATCGCTATATATTATTACGATAACATCGAAAGATGTTGAAGAGACGAGCCGCCGCGCGAAAGACGACGAAGTGTGTCTGTGCTCTTGGTGCGAGCGATGGTGGGCCTGGCTGTCTGGCTTCTGTGTAAATAGCCTGTAAATAGCCTCTTTCGTTTGTGTCCTTCCACATGTAACACTCTGGTGGAGGTTAGCGATCCCCGTCCTCACCACGGAACTCCGAAGTGGTCGGTACATCGAGCTTGTCACCATGCCCCCGGGTGACGAGACCGCCTCTGCAACGGCTTCGGCTCGCCCGACTACGCCTATCGTCACGGTTGCCCAACATCGCGACCCTGGTGTGTTCTCTGGCCTGGAGGGACAGGATGTTGACGAGTGGATCAAGCTCTATGAACACGCCAGTGCTAATAACAGGTAGGACCCAACCATTATGCTCGCCAATGTCATCTTTTATCTCGGCGGCACCCCACGCGTGTGGCACCAAGCGCATGACGACGAGTTCACCAGTTGGGACTCTTTCAAAGAACAGCTTCGGGAACTGTTCGGCGACCCTCTTGGGCGCAAGGTTGCCGCGAGGAAGGCTCTTGCGTCTCGTGTGCAGACCTCTACAGAGCCGTATGTTTCATACATCCTCGACGTCTTGGCTCTATGCCGCAAAGCTGACGATAATATGTCCGAAGCAGATAAAGTGGCCCATGTGCTAAAAGGCATTGCCGACGACGCTTTCAATTTGCTTGTTTTCGGCAACGTCTCGACTGTCGACGCCATCATAAAAGAATGCCGTCGCCTTGAACACGCTCAGAGCCGCCGTATCACACCCCACATCACGCGGCTACCCAACACTGCTGCTACGTCGACATGTGAGGGTCGACCGCGTCAGGCCACCACCTGTGACGACGTAACCCGAATTGTTCGTCGCGAGCTCGAGGCTGCCTGTTCCTCAGCTTTCTCCACGACGCCTCCTGATCCGCCAGCTACCACGATTGCGATGATTCAGGCCGTCGTCAGACAGGAATTTGAAAACATGGGTCTGAACTCCGTGTGTTCAACGTCTAAACCTAGCGTTCCCCAGTTCTCTAGTGGCCCTCCTCGCCCTCGGCAGTCCTTTTCTGCCACATCTCGCCGCAACCCGTCCGAATGGCGTACCCCTAATGACAGGCCGATCTGCTTCCACTGCTGTCGCATCGGCCACGTCGCTCGTCACTGCCGCAACCGATGGCCACCTCCTCCTCGGACATACGCCACCGCTTATCCCCGCACCTTCGGACCTTCTGTTCCCTATGCCTCCCGCCATGAACCCACTGTCGCTGATGCCCCTGCTCCGAACCGTCGCTACAGCCGCTCGCCCTCACCTCGACGCCACCAGTCTCGTTCGCCCCAACCCCGTCGATCTTCGTCGCCGCCTATCACCTTCCGGATGCCGCCGGAAAACTAGACACTGCAGCTTCTGGAGGTGAAGCTGCGTTGTCGACCCTGCCCTCAAATCCTTTGCTCACGTTGCCTACGAACCAAAACCTTCTTGACGTTGACGTCGACAGCTATCCTGTCACTGCACTGACCGATACAGGGGCCCATATTTCCATTATGAATGCTGCCTTCCGACGACGACTCAGAAAGCTCCTCACCCCAGCGTCGGCACGCGTCGTCCGCGTCGCGGATGGCGGTACTGTCCCTATCGTCGGCATGTGTACGGCACGTGTCAGCATCGCCGGCCGCCACACTCCTGTCCTCTTCACCGTGCTTGCTCATTGCCCCCACGACCTAATTCTCGGACTCGATTTTCTTTCTGCACATTCTGCTCTTATTGACTGCTCTGCCAGCACCCTTCGCCTTGAGTTGCCGATTCTCGCAGAACCTCCTGATGAACCCCAGTGCCGCTTACGCCCCAAAGGCTTTATTCGCCTACCACCAAGTCAATAGCCTATATTGAACTGTTGTCTTCCCCACCTGTTCCTGATGGCGAGTACCTCGTCACTCCTCTGCCCGACATTCCACTACAGTATGACGTCACCGTGCCTCACAGTATTCTTACCATTACTAATAACTGCACTCGCATGCCTATCTTCAACTTTGGATTGGCAAAACAAATTCTCCCGCAAGGTATTTGCCTTGCCAACGTTGACTGCCTCGGCGACCATCAAGTGGCAGCTTTATCAGCCGATGGTTCTTCCGAGCTTGGCGTGCCCCTCGCGCCAGCCTCGGGCGCCGATCCCAACATAAAGAAAATGGTTGCGGCGGACCTGTCCTCTACTCAGGCTGAAGACCTTTCCAAAGTGTTATCGGCCTACAGAGATATTTTCGACTTCGACGATCGCTATTTAGGCCAGACGCTCGCGGTCAAGCATCGGATTCCTACTGGCGATGCTACGCCTATTCACCGACGACCATATCGCGTTTCTGCGTCGGAACGCCGAGTAATTCAAAATGAAGTGACCAAAATGCTAGATAAAGACATCATTGAGCCTTCTTCGAGTCCCTGGGCGTCACCTGTGGTGTTGGTTAAGAAGAAGGACGGCACGTGGCGCTTCTGTGTAGACTACCGCCATTTGAACAAAATTACTAAGAAGGACGTCTACCCGCTCCCACGAATCGACGATGCCCTTGACTGCCTTCACGGTTCCAGCTATTTCTCTTCTATTGATCTTCGCTCTGGATACTGGCAGATTGCTGTCGACGACATGGACAGAGAAAAAAATTCACAGCATATCCACGGGGTGAATGATGATGAGTGGGCGAAGCTCCGGAGGGAATCATCGGATCTCCCGCTTAAGGGGACGCTAGCACAAACGCGTTAGAAACGTGCAGTACTCTCTAGTAAGGGGGAGCGGCCACAGCGTCTTACGCAGCCATTTACACATGCCGGAACGTGCACCGCGTTTGCCGAGGCCATCACATGACTGCCGAGAGAGCATACCCCCCGTATTCATAAACGCTCCTCGACTTGAACTTGACTTGCCACCGCTTTGGGCAGCGCGTTCGAAACGCGTTGAAGGTAAGGCGGAGAGGCCACAGCGTCTTACACCAGCTTCTTACACGGGCCGTAACGCGCTAGCACAAACGCGTTAGAAACGCGCTAGAAACGCGGCCTTTCGTTAATGTTGGGTATTTATTGCCATCATGGTGCGTGTGTCCATGTCCGCTTCGTGGCGTAGTGGGCTAACGCCGCGCGCTCGGAAGCGAGGGGTCCCTGGTTCGATTCCGCGCTACGGACACAACTTCGGAGTTTTTTTTTTCTCATTTTTCTCAGACTGGTTACGCACTACGACTACGACGAGGGACGAACGGGTGCCGCTTTAAGGAGCTTCGCCCCTAAAACCGCGTTCGTAACACCTGATGGCCTATACCAATTTAAAGTAATGCCGTTTGGGTTATGCAATGCCCCGGCCACCTTTGAGCGTATGATGGACTCCTTGCTGCAAGGTTTTAAATGGTCCACGTGTCTCTGTTACCTCGACGACATCATCGTCTTCTCGCCAATGTTCGACTCTCACCTTGAGCGTCTAACAGCTATACTTGATGTATTTCGAAAGGCGAAGCTGGAACTCAACTCGTCCAAATGTCGTTTTGGCCGCCGCCAAATTACTGTTCTGGGCCATCTCGTCGACGCTTCCGGAGTGCAGCCTGATCCCGACAAAACTCGCGCCGTCCGAGACTTTCCGGTTCCGAAGACAGCCGCAGACGTTCGCAGTTTTGTTGGGCTATGCTCGTACTTTCGTCGTTTTGTTCAGGATTTCGCGGCAATTGCTAGACCCCTCACTAATCTTTTGAAGAAAGGCGTACAATTTTCGTGGGGTACTTCAGAAGCCACCGCCTTCTCTCGTCTCGTCACTCTTCTCACCTCACCGCCCATTCTCGCCCACTTCGACCCTGATGCCCCTACAGAATTGCGTACAGATGCCAGCGGTCATGGTGTAGGTGCCGTCTTAGCCCAGCGTCAGCGTGGCCAGGATCGCGTTATTGCTTACGCAAGCCGCCTCCTATCACCATCGGAGCGCAACTATTCCATTACGGAAAGAGAATGCCTTGCTGTTGTCTGGGCAGTTGCGAAGTTCCGCCCTTACCTTTACGGTCGCCCTTTCTCTGTCGTCACTGACCATCATGCTCTCTGCTGGCTCTCATCGCTCAAAGATCCTACAGGCCGGCTTGGTCGATGGGCTTTGAGGCTACAAGAATTTTCATATTCCGTGGTGTACAAGTCTGGCCGCCTGCACCAAGACGCTGACAGCTTGTCGCGTTACCCTGTTGACGACTCTGACTCCTCCAATCCTGACAGTGCTGCTTCCGTTTTCTCAGTATCCCAGCTCCTTCATTTCGCCGACGAGCAACGTCGTGATGCCTACACCAGAGCACTCATCGACCGTTTGGAACACTCTCCGGCCGATACTACTCTATGCCTCTTCGTACTCCGCGACGGTACTCTATACCGTCGTAACCTTCATCCGGACGGCTCCGAGTTCCTACTTGTAGTCCCTAAACACCTCCGCTCAACCGTTCTAGAAGAGCTTCACGACGACCCAACGGCAGGACACCTCGGCGTCTCTCGAACCTATGACCGAGTACGTCGCCGTTTTTTCTGGCCGGGCCTTGCACGTTCCGTACGGCGTTATGTCGCCGCTTGTGAACTTTGCCAACGACGCAAGAAGCCTTCCCAGCTCCCCGCTGGTTACCTGCAGCCGCTCGACATCCCGGCCGAGCCCTTTCATCGTGTTGGCTTAGACCTTCTCGGCCCCTTTCCGGAATCTACATCAGGAAACAAGTGGATAGCCGTCGCTGCGGACTACGCGACCCGCTACGCCGTAACACGCGCTCTTCCGACCAGTTGCGCTACTGACGTCGCGGACTTCGTCCTCCACGATATCATTTTGATGCATGGTGCTCCGCGTCAAATGCTCACCGACCGTGGCCGTACGTTCTTGTCCAAAGTCATTGACGACATAATGCGTGCCTGCTCAATACAGCACAAAATTACCACCTCCTACCACCCACAAACGAACGGCCTCACTGAGCGTTTGAACCGCACGCTTACAGACATGCTATCGAAGTACGTATCCGCCGACCACCGTGACTGGGACCTCGCTCTACCTTACATTACCTTTGCATACAACTCTTCCCGTCTCGAAACTGCTGGATGTCGAGCGGCTGCAGGTAACCAGTGGGGAGCTGGGAAGGCTTCTTGCGTCGTTGGCAAAGTTCACAAGCGGCGACATAACGCCGTACGGAACGTGCAAGGCCCGGCCAGAAAAAACGGCGACGAACTCGGTCATAGGTTCGAGAGACGCCGAGGTGTCCTGCCGTTGGGTCGTCGTGAAGCTCTTCTAGAACGGTTTACCTATTGTATGGCCGAGAACCGACGCTACCACTAGACACTGTGCTCCCGTTCCCCACAGCTTCAACTAGCGATTATGCCTGTGATGCAATCGCCCGTGCTGACCATGCTCGCCAACTTGCGCGTGCTCGTCTGCGAGTGTCTCAAGAAAAACAGAAACAACGCTACGACCTCCGTCACCGTGATGTGCATTTTGCGCCCGGCACCCTCGTGTTGCTTTGGTCACCATCGCGTAAAGTTGGCCTTTGTGAAAAACTGCTCTCCTGTTACACAGGCCCATATCGCGTGCTCCGCCAAGTGACCGATGTCACCTACGAAATCGTTCTAGCCACGCCCACTACGTCCTCCGCTGTGACCACCAGTGATATTGTCCACGTCGCCCGGCTCAAACCCTACACCTCTCCAAGCACCTTGGATATTTAACAGCACCGTGACGGCGCTTTTGCCGCCGGGGGGGGGGGGGTAGTATTACGATAACATCGAAAGATGTTGAAGAGACGAGCCGCCGCGCGAAAGACGACGAAGTGTGTCTGTGCTCTTGGTGCGAGCGATTGTGGGCCTGGCTGTCTGGCTTCATAGCCTGTAAATAGCCTCTTTCGTCTGTGTCCTTCCACACGTAACAATATTACCTCTCTGCGACCATCGAGCACAGCCAGCGCGATTGCAACAGCCTATGCGAGTGCTTGGCAAGTTTAATTTCCTGCACCAGCGTGCTGCCCCGCGGCAGTTTAACAATCAAACCCGATGTGGTTAGAGCAAAGGGCATGACAAAGGTAACGGGTCAACCATTTGCGTATGATTAGGCTGCGGCACTGACATAGACAAATTAAACTTCCCGCGTAAGCGTAATGATTTTAAGAACAAACTGGGCAGACATTCAAAATCATCGTGGGAACGACGTGAAATCTTCCCCGAGCCGTCTGCAGTGGTCCGGAGAATCGCACTTTTTTACCCTGCAAACAATTGCCCGCTCGGTAGTGCAGAAACCGGCAGTTTACTTCGAAGTGAAATGGTAAAAGTAACGCCACCTGCTCGGCAGCCGCCATGTCCCGGAGCGAAGCTTCAGGAGCAACGTCTTGCTGCGCCCCTCTCGGCAGGCAACATGCCGCGAATCAGCGCGCTCCCTCCTCTGCATCCACTACAAAGCCTTCTATACTCGCGGACAACTTTCTATGGCAATGAAGGGAAAGCTACGGGCGCGTGGATGCTGCACATGTGTTACTGTGCCAAGTAGTCCGGCAGCGTTCGACAGTGCTTTTGGTTGCTCGGAACAGACGTTTAATCGACGCAGCTTCCACGTGCGGCGGTTACGCGTTTGACGCGGAAGGGAAAAGAGGCAAAATATGTAAACTTTTACACTCAGAGATGTGTTCTGTCTTAATTGTTGCTAATGAGTTGGTTGTGTTTTCTCTTCTCCAGCCTAAACCAACGTGGATTAAAACGTGGGACTCTTTTCAGAGGCGCTCTCACTTGCGCGCGCTTTGCCTCCGTAGCTTTCCCTTCATTGCCACAGAAAGTTGTCCGCGAGTATAGTGCACTGAACTGCTACTAAAAAAAAAAAGAACAAAAACTTGCGGAGAACTTTCTGTTCAAACCCTTTCTTTCTTTCTTCTTTCTTTCTAGAAAGGGCATAGAACTTTCTTTCTATGCCCTTTCTCTTTCTTTCTGAACAAAAGCGCTGTCAAACGCTGCCGGACTACTAGGCTTGGTAACACATGTGGAGCATCTACGCGCCCGTAGCTTTCCCTTTATTGCCACAGTTGTGCGCGAGTATAGCTTGGCGACGGCCGCTGGATAAAAAAAAAGTTTTTTTTAACACGAAAGTGTTTTATGCCGGGGTCCACCAAGACTTCACTGTGACTTCACTATTTCCGTGACGGAAATACGTCATACGGAATGACGTTCTTACAATGTACACGAACATAATACAAAGAAAGAAACCAGAAGAAAAAGTTCCACAAACGTGCAAAATTTGGAAATCGAACCCACGACCTCTCGGTCCGCGACGATAGATCGCCGAGCGTTTAACCCATTGCGCCACAAACGCATTTGCAGAGAGCTACACAGACGCGCCTTATATATCTAACACTCCTCCGTGTACCCGCGCTCTTGCTCGGGGCGGTGCCGCCGCCTACGAGCAGAAAAGAGAAGTACTGCATTATGACACTAACGCGCACCGACAGTGAACGCTTCGGTGGTCTCAGCACTACGACGCCTCGATGCCAGCATTCGAAGGGACGCTGGCATCAAGAAGCACTACCAACGCCACCTAGGTGGCGTTCACCGTACTCAGCACAGCGGAGCGTGGCCTCCGAAATTAGCTCTGAAAATGTTTCTGAAGTTGATCGCGGAGGCTGCAATTACGACGCGCTGTACGCGCTGATTTGACTCGGTGACGATTCAGTTACGTGCTTTGTCTTGCGCGTTGTATTAGTGTGTCAGTTACGTGCTTCGTCTTTCGCGTTGTGCTAGCGTGTGCAGCGTAGTGCAGCTTCCATATGCACGACGGTTGCTCATGGTCATCGACGTTGGTAGTCGTGATGGAGGAGACGTGCCACCAGGCGTCAGCGTGGGTGCATCAACGCCTAAGGGCGCTTTAGCCACAAAACACCAATAGACATTATATATCAATGTGCAATAAACATTACACTACTTCTGTGAAGACACGTTTCACTTTCGTGTTCTATACCGATTCCTATATAAGAGGGATCAACCACATTTTTTTTTAATCCAGCGGCCATGGCTTGGCTCTCTTGGTGCCTCTTTCCTTGCTCCACTCACCATTACAGGTGTGCGCACCGCAAATCGACGTGGCTCGGTTGCGCTATGTGCGCTATGCAGCGCGTAGGCCTCAACTTGGAGATACAGTATCACTTCTAAAGTATCATACATATACTTCTAAAGTATCGAAGAGCGTAAGAGTGCAAAGACTCTGCAGAGACTGCAGATGTATGCGATGCGTTCCCAAGTGACGAAGCAAGAGGCGAAGTGACGGGCCGACGAGATACGCGCGGCCGTGGAGCACGAGCAACAAGTGAAGCGACGCGCGGCCCAAGGACAGCGGCACGCCAACGGCCGCTGAACAGGGGCCCAGACCAAGCGACGCCGATTGGAGGACTCGTGGGGCACGTACTTTCGAAAGCCCTCTGTTGAATAGCAATTTGGTGCGGTGTCTAGCATCTGCGACCGCCTTTTCCGACCGCACGTCGCCAGGGTGTCGCGGCCCACGCATGTTGCGGTCCTCGAATGAGCGTTTCTCCGGGAGGACGTGAGGTCGTTTGGGTTTTGCGCCACGTGTGGGGAAAAAATGCTTCACATTGACTTCGATAATCATCCAGGGTGGTTTGAGCCTTTATTCTTTTTTTTTTTAGTTTTATGAAGGGAGTTTCTTGCCTCGCATCTCAA
The DNA here is from genome assembly GCF_013339745.2 of Dermacentor silvarum. NCBI lineage: Eukaryota > Metazoa > Arthropoda > Arachnida > Ixodida > Ixodidae > Dermacentor > Dermacentor silvarum. The sequence goes on from NC_051155.1 coordinate 255,682,912, forward strand.
CTGCAGGTTATAGTACAGCGTTAATCTACAGTAACAATAGGGTTGCTACAATACCAGCAAAATAATATCTAATAGTGCCTTTGTGACTTTTGTTCTGCAGACGGCGTGGGAAGGGGCCCAGACGTCCTTGTACGCAGCCGTGGATGATCGCTTCGCAACGGACACAGGCCTTTATCTGGAGGAGTGCGCGCGCGGCATTGTCAGTTACCGGGCGATTAACAAAAAGTGTGTGGAGAGCACCTTCGCTCGAACCATCAGCCTCTGCCATTTGGACCCGACCGAAGTAGAGAAGCTCTTCGAGCCTCCTGGCGGACGGGCCGCGTGATTTGACGGATGCCGTCATATCGCTTAGGTCTATACGTAACACGCAGTGAACAGCTTATGGCTTTAATCCTGCCTTGGTAAACATTCACTTCACTGTTACGAGCCAAGCTTATACCATGCGTCTCTACTATAGATAAAGGAGACTCGAAAGATGGGGCCGAATGTATGCAGCTTTTCAGCTGTTTGCCACATTCGCTGCTGACTGCACCGAGTGACCACAGCAGCTGTTACGAACCGCTCTAGTGTCCGAGCGGCACCGTGAATGCGTGGCCGGAACTGTACTTCTGGAACTACATCTACCGCTCAGAAACATGATTCGTTATTGTGCCAATTATCCGTCAAATTATTACATGTACTCTGTCGACGTGGTGTAGGAACCATGATGTTTGCCACATTGATTGGTATGTATTCGTTAGAATGAATAATGTCATTTTGTGGTGGATTTCTTGGACATCGTGTAAGTGAGAAAAGAAGAGGAACAAGAAAAGAAGGCGACACTAGTGCGCCACCTCAGGGCCCGTGTGTGTCGTCATTCTTGTCTTGTTCTTCGTCTTTTCACGCCAGAAAGAACAAACTGTGCAAGTTGTTCATCTGCAACGTTCAGATCGTAAAGTTCTGTGCCCTGCCGATGTGACAGCCGGTATCAAAATGCCTTCCTAGTACTTTTTATCATGCGAAACAAGAATGATAATGATACAATTGCGTATGGTTCAATGAACGTGAACCACGTTTGGCCCGCGAAGTGCAGCCACCGAAGAAACAGGCCGAGCACGCCTAGTCTTAACGAACTTACATGTCTATTGTTCTGAACGCCGACTACCGCGGCCACTTATTACTTGCCCGCTAGGCATGGCGCAGCAGCAACACACACACACACACACACACACAAGAAAAAAAGGCAGCGCTGCTTGGGGGAGCTGCATTTCGGCAACTTTAAAATTGTATCAGATAACTCGGTGAATCGTCCCGTCATAGTGAGGGAAACTTGCGGCGTCATGGTTTGCCCTCCATTGCGTAAGATTCTCTGCCACTCAATAAGCTACTTACGGAGTCCACTTTCTCAGTCCCTCTTGGACGGCGGTCACTTGCAGCAGAGCCCGATTCCAGCATATTGCTTTTTTGCAAATGCAGCACCTCACGGGCTGCGACCTATACTGCGCAGGTTCCACAGTTCCACAGTTCGCGTCCTCTCGCGCTAGAGTGGGGTGACTTTGCCCGCCTCCCATGTTCGCGCTGGAACGCGCGCACATTTACGACCTGTTCTATGCAAAACAAGCCTACATGCAAAAAAGTCGCAGGCACATTTGTGTGTGGGACGCTAGTGTGCGTTTACATTTGCAAGCATTCGTGACGGTAAGCGCGCTTTGTGCCCGACATTTGTTGTCTGCTGTGAAGCAGTGCGCGCAGTTGCCGTCTGGGCCAGCAGTGCATACTCCCGGACATGGCTAGTGGTGCGTAAAGTTCATGTCATCTCTCTTTCTTAAGTCAACAATGAAGAAATCCATCTTCACAAGAATGCCTTTTGGGGCATTGCAATAGCGTTGTGGTGTTACGGCACGTCCAATTGTGTTTCTTGTGTTCTATGTTGCACGTCGAAGTATGTGTTTAGTGTAAGCAATAGCTGTATAGAGTATGTATGCATGTGAATATATTGCAAGCAATGTTCCAAGCATAAGGTAAAGGAGGCGCTGCCTGAACTGATAGCACAGATACTAGTCATAAAGCGATGTTGTCGAACCACGCTGTGAAGTTACTCCCGAAACCGGACGTTCTCTCTTTTAGCGTGGCTCTAGGTTTACATCCTGCGTTTTCTCATTTATTTTATTTATTTAGAAAATACTTCAGGCCTTATAGGGGCCCTTGCCGGAGGGGCAGAAGTACAGAAAAAAAAAACAAGAAAATGCAAGAGTACGCGACTAGCAAAACAAAAATAACAATTTCAGAAACACTGCACCAACGCAAGACAAAAAAGAACCAAACAACATTTTTCAACTGTCGTACGTTCAGCTGTCGACACATTCAAAACTTTCAGTGTTAATAAGAAGCGATATGGGCAAGTTATTGCATTCGGTTATTGTGCGATGAAACAAGGAATATTTAAAGGTGGTGGTCCTGGCGAAATACGGAGGTAATGATTTGGCACGCCGGTGCCTTGTAAATCGTCCGGTTAGCGGTTGCATGTATTGCTGTGGATTAAGAGATAGCTGATTATTCTGAAGCAGATAGACGAACTTAATCCTTTGAATTTTCCTCCGCAATTTTAGTGTTGGTATGTTATCCATTTTCATTAAGTTTGACGGAGAGTCAGTTGGACGATATTTAGAAAATATAAAGCGTACAGCTTTTCGCCGAATTTTGCCTAATGCATCGATGCTGCGTTTCGTGTACGGGTCCCATACAATTGCCAGATATTCTAGTGTAGGCCTTATAATACAGTTGGAAGCCAACATCTTGGTTTCCGGAGGTGCCATTTTTAATTTCTGCCTGAGCAGACCAAGCTTTCTTAATGCTGAAGCACCTGTAGTAGAGATATGCTTGTTCCCGGAAAGATCATGCGTTGTTATAACCCCCAGGTACCTATATTCCTCGACTTCGGATAAGGTTGAGATGCAAGATCACAAGTGAAGCGTAAAGGGTGCTTTTTTATTATTCTCACAGAAACTGTTTTATTAGTGTTGAGCTCCATGTTCCACTGCTGGCACCAGGAATGAATGCTCTGAAGGGTAGAATTCAAGAGGACTTGATCTTTATGGCATTTAATTTCGTTAAATAAAACACAATAATCAGCAAACAACCTTATGTGAACGTGGTGAATGATTACTTCTACTATATCATTAATATATATTAAAAATAACAAGGGGCCAAGCACGCTGCCTTGAGGAACACCAAGAGTAACTGGCACCTTTGAAGGACAATCGCTTATGCTGACGAATTGTGTGCACTTAGTTGAATATGCTGAGATCCAGCTAATTAAACATGGCTAATTAAACCCGAATCTCCCGGTGCTTCGCCCACTCATCATCATTCACTTCGTGGATATGCGGTGATTTTAGGGGCGAAGCTCCTTATAGCGGCACCCGTTCGTCCCCGTCGTCGTCGTCGTAGTAGTAGTGTGTAACGAGTCTGAGAAAAATGAGAAAAAAAATTCCGAAGTTGTGTCCGTAGCGCGGAATCGAACCAGGGACCCCTCGCTTCCGAGCGCGCGGCGTTAGCCCACTACGCCACGAAGCGGACATGGACACACGCACCACGATGGCAATAAATACCCAACATTAACGAAAGGCCGCGTTTCTAGCGCGTTTCTAACGCGTTTGTGCTAGCGCGTTACGGCCCGTGTAAGAAGCTGGTGTAAGACGCTGTGGCCTCTCCGCCTTACTTTCAACGCGTTTCGAACGCGCTGCCCAAAGCGGTGGCAAGTCAAGTTCAAGTCGAGGAGCGTTTATGAATACGGGGGGTATACTCTCTCGGCAGTCATGTGATGGCGTCGGCAAACGCGGTGCACGTTCCGGCATGTGTAAATGGCTGCGTAAGACGCTGTGGCCGCTCCCCCCTTACTAGAGAGTAGAGCACTGCACGGGCTCGGGCTTACCCGAAAGCCCGGGACCGGCCCGGCCCGTGGGCCGGGCCGGGCCGGGTAGAGCAGTTTTTTCACGGGCTCGGGCCGGGCTCGGGCACGGCGTGTACTTTTTGACCCAGGCCCGGGCCGGGCTGGGGTTTTTTGACGCAGGCCCGGGCCGGGCTCGGGCTTTCAGCGAGTTATTCTTGGGCTTCTCAACTCTGAAAAACATGTATTTTTCGGCCTCGGTCCGGGTTCGGGCCGGTTTCGAGCCGGGCTCGGCCGGGCTCGGACTTAAGGTAAAGGGGTGGCGGGCCGGGCCGGGCGGGTAATGTAGATTATTTCCGGGCCCGGGCCGGGCCCGGGTCTCGCCATAAAAGTTTTGATCGGGCTCGGGCGGGCCGCCCAATGTAAAAACGGGTCCGGGCCGGGCCCGGGCCGGAAAAATCGGCCCGTGCAGTGCTCTACTAGAGAGTACTGCGCGTTTCTAACGCGTTTGTGCTAGCGTCCCCTTAAGCGGGAGATCCGATGATTCCCTCCGGAGCTTCGCCCACTCATCATCATTCACCCCGTGGATATGCTGTGATTTTTTTTTATGCAGCGGCCGTGGTAGTGTAGTGTAGTGTAGTTTACATCGTTTACATCAAGAATTCACCAGCATTCTCCGTGTCTGTGTCGTACTTCACTTTAATAACACAATGTTAACACAAAGAAAACACATTTAACCCAAGCAATACACCAGGGAATACCAACGCTGAGGTGCGAGTGCCACTAGCAGACACGCCTAAGTCAAGGGTTAGGGTCGTTTCTCGTTTTAGGGGCGAAGCTCCTTAGGGTGTGGGTCTGTCCCTCCTCTGTAGTATGTAGTAGTCGTCGTCGTCGTAGTAGGTAGCCACGTCTACTTTTATGAAAAAAAAATTACGAAAGTTCTGTCCGTAGCGCGGAATCGAACCAAGGACCCCTCGCTTCCCAACGCGCGGCGCTAACCACTACGCCACGAAGCGCACATGGACAAACGCACCACGATGACAATAAATACCCAACATTAACGAAAGACTGCGCGTTTCTAACGCGTTTGTGCTAGCGCGTTACGGCCCGTGCAAGAAGCTGGTGTAAGACGCTGTGGCCTCTCCGCCTTACCCCCGTATTCCTAAACGCTGATGGCGTCGGCAAACGCGGTGCACGTTCCGGCATGTGTAAACGGCTGCGTAAGACGCTGTGGCCTCTCCCAGTTACTAGAGTGTGCTGCACGTTTCTAACGTGTTTGTGCTAGCGTCCCCTTAAGCGGGAGATGGTGCAATTATAATGAAGGGCGCTTTTATAAAATAGGAATGACGTCACATATGGCGCGTGTCATTGGTGGAAGTCAATCGTTCGATTTAGTGCGGCGAGACTGGGCGAATTACACGGAATATTCACGGTTTACCGATGATTCCCTCCGGAGCTTCGTCCACTCATCATCATTCACCCCGTGGATATGCGGTGTTTTTTTATTTATTGATTGATTGACTGAGGAAGACGTGCTGTGCAGATCGCTGTCTCGTGTGATAAAAACTTATCGGTTATGTAAACGGGGGCCTTGTGTCAGAATTCGTCAAGTAAAATGATTTCACTTGGACACTTTGTGTTTGTTTTCTCTTCTAGCTTGCTCAAGAGCTAAAGTAATCTTTGTGTTTGTATTTCGCGCTAGCCAGTCAGTTCAGTCTACAAAGCCAAAGACAGTTCCCCAACAAAGAAATTTATAATAACTTGATCCCCTTTCTTTCTGTCCATGTGGACCGCATTTATATATAAAAAAAGAATTTGTATGAAAGAAAATTCAGTTAGTATAGCAATTAATTATTTGGTGCTTGGTTTGCTGCTATAACTACAACTAAAAACTACCTCCAGCGTATCGATAACGCTACTATGGTTATGCCTAAGTTTACTGCGCCTAAATTGAAATGTTGAGGTGACGAAATGAACAAAGCAAAACTTATATATTGGGCATCACAGGGTTAAAAATAATTATTTAATCGCTTAGTGGGCCGCGGACAAGGCTGCCGCAAACGTGAAACAAAGCTTTATGCGTGTTCTTTTATCAAGTGTCATTCGGGTCATTCCATACCAACTGTCTCAACCTTGGCACACGACCATCTGCAATTCTTATTTTTAAATTTGAAGCTCTTCAGTAATACACGAAAAGTCGCTTAAATATTTTTAGAACAGAAAGAACCGAATAACTGAGGGTACCCTACGTACAAGAAAGTTTTTTCTATTTATTCATTAGTTCAGAAGCTTCACCATTACCATGTCAATGATTACGGTAATACAATATTTGAACATATAGCCATAAAGGTATAGTTAAAAGTACAATACAAAATTATCCCAATAAAAGTTGCCATTACTCAAACATACATGAAGAGCGATGTGTTCAATATTATTTCAGCAGTCACGAATGCAAAAAAAAAAAATGTTTTTTCCAGACTAGTAGCATTTGAACATCAATGAACATTAACGTAGACGGCACGTAAATAAAACAAATGCTCGATATCACTAATTACTTTCGATTCTCAGGATTAAGCGGTTTACATTTTTACTTGTATAGTGCAAATATTTATGTTTAATGTGTATTTGTGTATAATGCACCGAAACTCCTATTTTGAAGCGATTAGTTGTTGTTTCATAACTTTATTATTATAATGGTGGTGTATGAACCTATTTTGTGTGATCCTGGATGTTCTAAAGTGAAACGAAAAAAGCGAGTTCTGTTGCACTGTGCTGTGAACTACTTTCTGTAATCTATGTAATGTGCACTGCAGATGCAGGAGCCCCCATCAGGAACCACCTCTGTCTTTATTGAAATGTATCGAGACAAACTCAAATCAATGGAAACAATAGTCAACGACAGGATAATTAATTGCAGTCCAACGTCTGGACTGTAAGCGCATTTACCAGTTGAAATAGCTAGGTACATGCGGGCGGCGGGGAACCGTTGCTATTGGCCATTCAGTGCGCACGTGACGCTGAGCCTGCGCGCTCTTGCAGAGCGCACGGGTTGGACGGGCTGCCGATGGCCCTCTCCAGCAGCTGCTGGTCAAATCCGACCAGCTTGACCGAAGCTCGAAACACCTCCTCGGCCAGCGCCCGGTCCTTGAGCAGCGGGTTACGGTAGCGCTCGTCGGCGCGCACGCATTCTTCGAAATATTCGCCCGTGGTCTTCTCGAGCGCCGGGTCCACCGCCAGCTGTATGGTTGTCTGTGCGCCTTCCACGGCCGTCTGTTGGTTATACATATATATATACAGACGGCTTTTCAGCAGCGTGTTTAGGCTTCCCCATTAACTAAAAAATTCGGCGCGGTATACTTTAACTTTTTTTTAGAGCCATGCTGTTAAGGGCACAGTCACAGATGGTCGTGTCCGCGTGTAGAAAAAAAAAAAAAACAGCGAAGCTGTGAGCTGTGCTATGGCGGGAATTATGCATTTCCAATTATGACAATTAATATCTGATGGGGTAATTGGTTATTTGAACTATTAAAGAATGAGAAAGATATGTGATCCGGTGGTTTTCATTTATTTGGTGACCACAGGGACCATGGCCTTATGGTCGCTACGGTACACCGCCATAGGGTGTACGGCAAAGGCTGGCACGTTATTCATAAACACGTCACCAACGCCGCGCGCGTTTGGTGCGAACGCGCGCGGCGTTGTTCTGCGCGTCGCTGACGTCCGCTGTCAAAATGCTGGCGTGAGAAAGCGCGCCAGCAGCAGCGAGCGAAGGTTCATGTGGTCTATCGCTTCAACGAAAACTGAGCGGCGAAAGGACAGCGCATACAAAGGTAGATAGCTTTCAAAATACGGTGCGCGCGACCGCCCGTCGCCGCGCAAAGTACAAGTACGCAGTTATAATTGCTCGCAGAGCAAAAGCCGCCCTCCCTCCCTCCCGCGCTGCCTTCCCGCTTTCCTCCTTTCGCGTGGGTGATTGAGTCCCCAGTTCCCCTTGCGCCCGGTCGCAAGATACGCATTTGGTGCCGCAGCTAAACGTCGCCTGCCCTCCCTCCCGCACACCCCCAGCCTTTTGCGCGACGGAACAAGTCGTGTTTGCTCTCCACCGTGCGCTCGCTCCCCATGAAAGCCTCGCGCGTTTTCACTCGCACATACCGCGTACAGTCAATGAGAGATGAGAGTTTTTCCTACACGCTGTAAAAACACTAATTGGCCGTATGCTGTATGTGCAAGTGAAAGCGCGCGAGAAAACCCGCTTTCCCGGGGAGCGAACGCACGGCGCAGTGAATGCACGGCGGAGAGCAAACGCGACTTCTTCTGTCGCGCGAAAGGCCGCGGGGGGACGGGAGGGAGGGAGGGAAGCAACTAACTGCGTGCTTGCACTTTGCGCGGCAACGAGCGGTCGCGCGCACCGTATCTTGAAAGCGATCTGCAACACGGCTCCTACCTTAGTATGCGCTGTACTTTCGCCGCTCAGTTTCCGCTGAAGCGATAGACCGCATGAACCTTCGCTCGCTGCTGCTGGCGCGCTTGCTCACGCCACCGTTTTGACAGCGGTTGTGTGCGGTCATCGAGTGCGATCTATTCATGTTTGCGTGTGCGCGCTGACACCATACTTGTTAATTCAGTTAGTAAGCGAATGTGTACAAGTTTTCAGTCTGAGAAGATTTTACATAAAAGGCATGCGCTGCCGGTGTGTTTCATATTTGTTTATGGGCTGTCATTCTCAAAATTCTGAGGAGCTGTAGAGACTTGGACATGTAGCAGCACTAGCAACGCGCAGAACTGTTGTCGACGCCGTCGGCGTTTTGCCCGCGTTCGCACCGAACGCGCGCGCCGTTGGTGACGTGTTTATGAAGAACGTGCCAGCCTTTGCCGTACACCCTATGGCGGTGTACCATAGCGACCATAAGGCCATGGTCCCTGTGGTCACCAAATAAATGAAAAATACCGGATCCTATATCTATTTCCCATTCTTTAATAGTTCAAATAATCGTGGGAGCGGCCCGCCTCGACTTGAAATAGTCGAGCCTCAGGACTTTTGTAAATAAAAAGTTTTTACACACACACACCAATTACACCATCACATATTAATAGTCATCATTGGAAATACATAATTCCCACTATAGTACAGCTTCGCTGGTCTTCCATCTCCACCCCAGTGGAAGGGCTGACAGTTTTTTTTTTTATTTACTCTCATACCCACAGCACCATTTAGGTAATGTAAACAGCTTATGAGGTGCAATAAAAAGTAGTATACTATACAATTCAATCAAAATACCTCTTAATGCTGGATTCGCACTTTCCTGTATCATTTATGTGCAGTGATTTCACGATAACGTACCCGTTGTTTAATTCCGCTTTACTTTGCTCTTATACGCACTCACCTCAATTACTGCAACGAAACATTGGGTACCACATATCCTTTGCACTCAACTCACCCAAACTTTTAGATGAAGCCCTCCACAATATAGCCGTAACCTGGACAAGTTCATGCACATTTAACGCTGCTGTATGTTCATATCCTGAAAAATTTTGGTCAGAAGTAATCTACAACTTTTCAAATATTTCACCCATAAGGTGGCATTGCCGTGTCTGCCACATGGTTTTTCTTTTTAATTCTGATACATGCGCCATGAAAAGAAAGAGCAGATATCCAACAGCAACATACCCGACATTAAGACAAATCCTGACAGCGCTAATGTATGCCTGGCCAACAGAGTAAAAAGGGCGTCATCACCTTTCCTTTGGTGTACGCTGCAACTTGAAAAATCAGTTTGCGCAAAAATGATCCATGGCTTGCTATGGGAGTCTGCACCAGGCCTGGATGGAGGGAGTTTACAGTGACGCCTGCAAAAGTAAGCGAACGAACAGAAATCATGACAAGTATGTGAGAGCAGTGTCTTTAGGGCATCGCCCTTGACTGCGTGTTGATCACGTGTCGCGGCGGTCGCATTGCGGGCAGAACGCATAAGCGCTCCTCGACCTTGCTTGGTACAAGTGACGTGCACAATTGAAAAATGACCCTCCGTCTCTTACAGCAACATGTGTGTTGCTCTTAATGTTTACTGCACACATTATATGCATATAAGAGACGCGACAGTTTCATATTCAACATACGTATACGCTCAGTAAATCTGCGACGTATCAGGATTCATCGTTTCAATATCGGCTCGTCACTGTCACTGTGCACTTCCTCGGCACTTCTTCCACCAAAAGTTGGAAGAAGTGCAGTGGGTGTTCTTGAGAATGTTTGGCAACCAAGTACAGGGTAATTGAAAGGGAAAATAGACAACCAGGAGTCATCAGAAAGAAAGTGAGGGAAACAGTGAGAGTGAATTGGATGCAACGAATGAAAAAAAAAAGTTCATCAGCCATTCCATTTTGTGAAGGTGGATGACCAGTGAAGCTGTTTAGCGCCCGACACAGAGGTGACAGAATTTTGAACACAGGTACGAACATATGTATTGTCCTGATCAGTAGTCATCGTCACGATAGGTACGCTCACACATTCGCGTATCACCTCTGTTATTTAATCTGTCCGTCAGGTAAGACAATGAATGGCTCATACCCCCGTAAACGCGGCCTCCCCATTACGAAGACAGAAGAGAAGCGAAATTCTACGCTGGAATGATGAGCGGCAACGCAGCCAGCAGTGGAAGATGACGACGACGCTCGAGCCATTGCTGATGATGATAGTTTTTTCGTGCGGAAGCCATAAAACCGTGGATGCCTGTCTGTCTGTCCATGGTCTTTTCACAGCTTCGCTGTGAAAAGACCATGGACAGACAGACAAGCAAAGAAATTTATTAAATAGGTCCTGAGAAGCCTTGCCCTAGGGCAGAGCTGCGGGTCGCTCCCACGTGGGGACGGGTAGGCCGAGTCTAACCGCCGCATCGTGGGCTCTCTGGACAGCCCAAGTTTGTCGTGACAGTTCTGAGCTCTGGATGGCAGAGCTCCATTCTTCTTCCGTGATGCGATTGGGCCCCTGTAATGAGGGGCATCGCCAGAGCATGTGTTCTAGATTGCTAACAGCCGCACAGTCGGGGCAAGTAGAGCTAAAAGCCTCTGGACTGATTGAATGAAAAAGGGTCAGGTTGAGATAGGACTTAGTCTGAAGCATGCGTAAAGTGGGCGACAGAGGTCTAGCCAGTTTTCTATGAGGTGGAGGATAAGTCCTCCTACCCAGGTGATAGTGCTTAGTGATTTCGTTGAAAGTGATGAGAGTGTCCCGAAACTCGAGAACCCCGGCCTCTGAGCTCGCCCCTGCTCCCGCGCGGTGGGTTAGTGCGCGCGCTTGGGAGTGGGCGATGTCATTGAGATTGGGCAAGGAGTCAAGCTGGGGTCCGAGGTGCGCCGGAAACCACGTGATGGTGTGCGTAGAGATGATCTTGTTCTTGAGAATCTTGTGAGCCTCCTCAGCAATGGACCCTGAAGCGAAAGCCCTGACTGCCGATCTCGAATGAGTGAAGATTTGTGCTTTGCTGCTGTCTAGGAGTGCCATAGCAATTGCGACCTGCTCCACTCTGGATGGAGTTGAGCACTTCAGGGAAGCTGCATTCACTATCTGTCCGTTGTGATCAACGATGGCAGTGGCAAAGTTAGACGACTGTCCATATTGGGCTGCGTCGACAAAACATGCCGAGTGGGGATCGTCTTTGATACTCTTGAGGAGAACGAGGGCTCTTGCCCTGCGTCTGCCTACGTTGTGTTGAGGATGAAGATTACGGGGAAATGGTGCGACTCGTATATTATTCATTTGATCTTCTGAGATTTGACATTTCCGTTCTTCCATGAGTATAGGGTTGATCCCAAGAACCGCCAGGATCTTTTTTCCAGCCGGGGTGCAGGATAGACGGGCCAGTTGGGCCGACTCCTGGGCCTCAATTATCTCGTCTAAAGTGTTATGCACTCCTAGTTGCATAAGGAGGTCCGTGCTCGCCCGTAACGGAATGCCTAGTACTCTTCTGATGAGCGTGTTAGGTTTTTTTTCTTTTCGGAGTTATGCCAATTGTGCATGGCTGCCATATAAACTATGTGACTCATGAGAAAGGCGTGGAATAATCTGAGGAGGCTTTCTTCTTGAAGGCCTCCACGCGTATTCGAGACTCTGTTGATGAGACTGATCATGTTCTCGGTTTTGGCTGTGAGCTTGTTGGGCGTCGTATTGTTACTGCCATTGGATTCGATGAACATGCTCAGGACCCGAATGGTGTCTACTCTGGGGATGGTACAGCCGCTTTTAGTGTAGAGTTTTATGTCTATTTCAGACAACGGTTTCCAGCCTCTAGGTTTGGGACCTCTCCTGACTGGCCTGTAGAGGAGGAGCTCAGACTTGCTCGGGGAGCATCTAAGCCCCGTACTTTCCAGGTACATCTCTGTTTGATCTACAGCCTCCTGTAAGCCTAATTCAACATCTCCTTCGCTTCCTCCGGTGCACCAGAGTGTTATGTCATCGGCGTAGAGCGTGTGATTGATCCCTTCTATGTTGGACAGCCTTTCCTATAGTTTCTTCATGGCAACGTTAAAAAGTAGTGGTGAGACTACCGCTCCTTGTGGCGTGCCTCTGGGGCCCAAACTGAAATTGTCAGACTGGAGGTCACCAATTTTGACCGTGGCCTTGCGATCCCTGAAGAATGAGCTTATGTATCTGTGGAAGGCTTCTCCCAAATTGAGCTCTGAGATGGAGTTGAGAATGTGCGTATGGGAGACATTGTCAAACGCCTTCTCCAGGTCTAGGCCTAAGATGCCTCTTATATCTCTTGTGGTATTGTCAATGATTTGACACTTGATAAGCTTCATCACGTCCTGCGTTGACAAGGCCGGACGAAAGCCGATCATGTTGTAGGGAAACAATCCTTGTTGCTCGATGTGCTTGGAGAAGACCATGGAGATTTACAAGAATGAGAAGAAAGAAATTAGAAGGAAAAATCTGTGCGGTAACACGAAGGGAAGTGCCTTCCTATTTAAGGTTCGAGCTGGTTGCCTAAGGACTAAAACATACCTTAGCAAATATTCGGAACTAGATGAGGCATGCGTATGCTGCAGCAAAAATCTGTTGACCACTCAGCACATCCTAATGGATTGCGAAGGGATTCACCCAATGATACCCGTAGGTAAAATACACCTGCGAGAAGCACTTGGATTTAAAGTGGACGGAAGCATCAACCGTTGAGCAGTCGAGACAATCAAGAAATGTTTAGAGTATTGGTGAAAAAAAAGAAGGGAAGTGACCACTGGATCCGTTACAGGCAGAGGTAGGCGTACAATGTAGATAGAGATGTTTTGAGGAAGAGAAAAGATTAAAGAGATGTGTAGAAAAATTCTAGAATGAAAAGCATGTACAGCACACCTGAGTAACTCAAGGAGGCTAGGAAAACACGGGGAAGGCAGGGCGATGAGCCAAACGAGAACAAAGTGAAAGCAGGAGCCAACGTTTCGACAAGTGGACTAGGCGACTACTTAAAATTAAATTGTGTGGTTTTACGTGCCAAAACCACGATCTGATTATGAGGCACGCCGTAGTGGGGGACTCCGGAAATTTGGACTACCTGGGGTTCTTTAACGTGCACCTAAATCTAAGTACACGGGTGTTTTCTCATTTCGCCCCCATCGAAATGAGGCCGCCGTGGCCGGGATTCGATTCCGCGACAGAGTGTGAGTGGCGAGTTGACGGGAGCACGAACGCGAGTATCGACATGAGTGCTATCATCATCATCAGCCTATATTTATGTCCACTGCAGGACGCACTGCAGTGCTATAGTGAGCACAAATTGGGGGTGGTCAGTTTGAGATGACGCTGATGTGAACGAGTGGTGGTGAGTGGCAGTCGATGCAAGTGGGTGTCGCTAAGTGTGATCTTGGTTAACGTGAGTGAGTGCCGACGAATGTGAGCACGCTTGAGGATATATGAGTGAGCACACAGCATGAGAAAATATTGGTGGGCGACTATAGACGTCAGACTCTGGAGTTTTGCAAGACGCGTAGTGCCACCTGCTGGTGCGAAGAGGTAATAATTGAGTAGTGCAAAGTCCGACTCCTTTGCTAAGTTGCCTAAGCAGCTAGCGAGTGCGACACAACGATTTAACTTAATTTTGGTTCACATTGCGAATGTTTTGCGCATTTAACACCCAGAAAGAGAGCTATGAATTTCTTCGCTAGTCAGATGCGCCGCCGAACTGCCATAAAGCCATCAAGTGCTTGTTGGCTCACTCATCAGAACGATGACGAGCACGTCGGCAACCGCGACAGCTCCGCGCGCCACGAAGAAACGCCGCAATCGACGCTACTGTAGCGTTGTAAATTGCCATGAACGTGATAGCTGTCTCGAGCTAGAGTCACGTTCCCACTTACTGCGAAGCTCAGCTGTCTCTCACCGTGGCGCGCGCCGTGTAACACGGAGTGAGCAGCTAGAGTCAGACTCAAGACACGCACGATAAACATCATAATCCACGCAGCATCGCGCACGTACGTTCTGAAGGCTCAACGTTCCGGTTTTAGCTAGCAAATGCTAACACACGTTCAAACAAATAAATAAAAAAATATTGTTCGCGTCCACCTTTAGGTTTGTTTTGCCTTCGGTTGTACCCCGCGAAAGCGGACACGCACGTATCTCATTTGCAGCAAATACAAACGGAAGAAAACCGTGAAGAACACATTCGAAGATACGCGTTAACACGCTCGAGCGCACAGGAAGCGAGAGCTGAAGCGAGAGCGCAACTGAACAGGCGAAGGTCGGCCACTCGCCCCTTATAAAGCGAGCTTTGTACCACTGACCGTAAGCTACATAGCTAACTGAATTAGTCATATATGTACTTGATCGCTTTGACATTATGTACGTACCCAAATTTAACACATTTAAGCGCTAGAGAACGGAGGTCGGAGTGCTTATCTCGAACTCGATGTCGTAGGATTCTCGCTGTACTTGCGAGTTGCAGCTCGCCGAAATAACACGCTTTTACATTGTACACGCACTTCGCTCTGCTGAGCTTCCTCCCTTTCCGAAGCGTGGATGGGAAACTTTCCAGGTCCTTGATTTTGAGGAAACCGTGCCTCAACACAACCGATTGTGGCCTGTGCAGTTTCGCTCTGCACAGTTTGCGCCAAGGCTGCGATTGGCGGGTTTTCCCGCCTGGGCAGAGCCTGAAGTCTGCCAACCTATGCCAGGTGTCGTGCACGTGCTTCGTTCCGCGGTCAGGCCATCAGCTGCTCCGCCTGCGCTTCGGTAAGTATTCAAGGGCCAAATGGATAAACGAAATTTAAAATAGGAGCATTGCTTTTATTCCTTCCATTTATTACGGCTACACAAGCGTACCACAAATCAAACTAGGTCTCTCTTGTCAGCTATTCGTTTTCACATAGCCCTTGTTTCATAACTGCGCCCACCTCTTTAGCCACCGTCTTTTGCGATAGGAAAACCTCGTCGCATACGCGCCAGATGTGGATTGCGTGATTCACGCGCTCCTACGGCAGTGCTGTAGCACTCATCAATGTTTGCACGCTCCATTTGCTTGTGGAATAACCGTTCCGACCAAATAGTTATGGAAAATAACCGCGATTAAATTGCGGCAATAGATCAACACGCATTTCCTCAGGTAATTAATGCTGCCATTTCTATCGTTACATTGTGTGTTCCAATATTTTGTTCTCCCTGTATAATCCCGTACTTCTCCAACTTCGTGTGGTGTTAGTCGTTTTGTGATAATATTTATTGAAGAGTGTTTGTCCGTTCTTTTTCATTTCAATCAGCTGGTTATTTGCTTGTTGCAGTTACGTTTACGTTCTGAGGGTGAGCGAGGGTTGTTTGGTGCTGTTTTGAACTTGAACCCGTAACATCGTAATGAGATTTAACAAGTGCTGCGCGCAGACATGCGCGTTCCAAATCTTCGCTGCGCAATAACGCTGGCATTATGACAAACGAACAGAGTGCACCACGCGGCACGCCGGGGCAAGCAATCTCGCAGCAGGAGTTATTTTATGAGCTGCGCAGTTAAAGGGACACTCCTGCCCAGCAAGAAACACAAACAGGGATTTGCAGGGCGCGCAAGAATTCAAAGGGACATCTGTTGAACAAGAGCGGCAGAAAGCTTTTATCGGAGCAGGGCTTACATATATGCGAGGCGAAAAAAATAATAATAATGCGATGTATACTGCTGCCTCATTCATGTAGCCACGGTTCTGGACGGAAAAAGAGAAAGAGAAACTCAAACAAAGTTAAGATAGAGGGAAAACAAATGAAAACAGCGCTGGTACGGTTTTCATGTGTCTTCCTTTTGTCCTCGTCTTCTTTGCGCTGAAAACGTTCGTTTATATATATATAAAGAAAGTGGCAACTATCACAATCTTCAAGTTCCCGCATCAGCTTACCGTGACGTCATACATTTTGGCAACCTCTGGACGGCGTTAGTTAATTGTTATTTTTTAAATAAATTATTATTACATTGCACTCAAAAGCAGCCATAGATTCAACGTAGCTGCCTTTGACAATTTGCCTGCCTGCGAATGGCTCTCGTAAATGCAAGGAATGTTGCTGTGTCCGTGACGCCACCTTGACATGGTCGGTGCCTTGGCTTGGACGTGAAACTGAAGAGGAGACAGTTTTTCCTTAATTTTCTGTTCCGGTAGTCAGTCAGTCGTATACAAGCAGAGTTCTGAACGAATGATCCGTCAGCTGTAATGGCGCTTCTCGTTCACAACGGCTCGAACGTTAGGGAAGTGGCGAACGCAGCAGATTCCGTCTCGATTCCCGGCCGGTGCGACATTTATTTCGCGCCAGTGTTATGCTCGTAGCTACGCGCACAGCATGGTCACGCATTCTTAAGAAAGAAGCGGGTACGCGTACGTGAAATTCCGGTTGTAAACTTCTCTGTGTGGCTGCATAAGAGTGAGGGGAGTTGGCCGTAAAACCCGCGTACCGGTGTTCTTGATCTTGTCGGCCAGCGCGACGGTGTAGAGGCACATGGCCAGCTTGCTGTTGGCGTACACCGCGAAGGGCGTGCGCAGCGTGCACCTCCCTCGCGCCTTCGCTTCCAGCTGCGACACGTCGCCGATGCAGTGCGAGTCCGAGGACACGTTGACGATCCGGCTCGGCGCGCTCTTCCGCAGCTTCTCTGGGCGAACAAAACTGGCAGATTGCTCTTGTTGTTCCACATGCTGCTCTGTGCACTGTAAGATAATCCACACGCTTAAAAATAAGGGTGCAAATCTGTCTATAACTGACACCTGGTATCAGCGCCAATTCCCGGTTGCATATTAGGCGATTGCGGCGTATACACAGCACTTTCCGACACCTGGAAAAGTCACGATAATGTGAATTTAACAAATTTTCACGTTGCAAGCAGCGCACACATAAGGCAGTGCCCGCGTTATCAAAAATTTTTTTTCTGTCACAGTTGTCGAATTCAGGTTATCGCATATCCCGGGTTATTGTATGGGTGACATGTGAATAAGCAGCTGAAAAAAATTTTCAGGCACTGATGAGCTAACACGTTATTTTCAGCGTGAAGCGCTCATTGCGTTTCACGTCAAGCGAACCAGCTTTGTCCCGACTTCACTGCAGCCGTATGGGTAAGCAAAACGGCAGCAGAAGCAGTACGCAGAGCAGACGACGCGAGCAGCAGGTCGCGGCTTATGCGTATAAGAAGAATGGCCCGCAATTTCCAGACTACCAAACCGTTCGCGAATAAATGGAAACACTCGCTTTGGAGACACACTGAGACCGTAAAATTGATTCATTTTGCGTGGCCATTTGATGTATGAATAACATGGTGAAGTATTGAAGAGTTGTATTGCCAAAACATGGTGGGGCCGCTGTACGCATCACTGATAGACGGGCCGCTGGCCATGCCCTCTAATTTACATTTTTCACTTTAAAGCAATCTTGACGGACAGCATTTCAGATACGACTTGTTTTGCAATACATGCATTTAAAGAACTCACCCAGTAGCATTAGAGTCAGCAGCACCGGAGATAAATGATTCGCTTGGAAGCAGGCCTCGAAGCCATCTTTTGTGTACGTGAACTCTGTCGAACCTGAAAAAAAAAATGAAAATAGACGCGGACAATGTAAATGCTTCTAACTTTCACTCAGAATATGCGATGAAGTCACATATCTCGGGGTTACTCTTACAAAGGAATTAAAATGGGAACCTCATATAAACAACATATATAACAAGGTGCTAGGTAAGCTGCATTTCTTGAGAAGAAAACTCAGAAACACACCTCCTAGCGTTCAATTGAATGCATACAGAAGCCTCATTAGATCCGCTTTAGAGGATGCTGACTCAATTTGTGCCCTGCACCAGAAGTATTTAACCGACAAACTATGACGCATACAGAACTTAGCATTGAGATTCATATATTCGCAATATTCGCGTCAAGCGAGTATTGCGAACCAGCGCGTCAAGGCTAACATTCAACCACTAGCTCAACGTAGAATGATTTCTAGATTAAAATTTCTATACTTGCTCTATCACGGCTCCTATGGAATACCGCAAGCAGCATACGTTCAAGCACCATTCAGACTTTCTGCCCGAAATAATCATAATAAATCAATACGGCCCCATCCCAGTCATAATAACACTCACAAGTCATCTTTATTCCCACATGCCATTTCCCATTGGAACATGCCACCCTCTGATGCTGTAAACTGCTCATCTGTCAATGCATTTATTGACAGTATTCAGAATCTGCAATTCGAGTGGTAGTAAAGTGACTGATGTTATCTGTATTTCATATGCAGCCTCTTGTCGCTGCATACTTATCGTAAACGTTGCTTTTCCTGCTTGTGCGAACCGCTCATTTAAGCAGAGTCTGTGTATTTATTGAATACGTTCACTTTTGTGCGTGCTTATGTTCTTTGTTCGGATAGAATGGTTTCACTTTTCTCTCTTTCTTTTCTCCTTTTTTTTTTGTAATATATTTCATGCTGTGACCACTCCTTCATGGGCCCGAGGTGGGCCTGCAGTATTGTAAAATAAATAAATAAATAAATAAATAAATAAATAAATAAATAAATAAATAAATAAATAAATAAATAAATAAATAAATAAATAAATAAATAAATAAATAAATAAATAAATAAATAAATAAATAAAGTACGCTCGAAAAGAACGAACAAATTGGTGCAGCGGTTGTATCACAAGAGCATGTCTGCGTTTTAAATGTATTTATATGAAAAAATCGGAGTTGGCCTTGATAAAGCTAAAGTTTCTTCTTAAGCCGTGTATTCTTTTCACTATATATAAATTATTAACTACATGCACTTGTAAAAAAACCTAATGTATGCTGATGACAATGACGTAGAGTCTA
This sequence comes from Dermacentor silvarum, assembly GCF_013339745.2. Lineage (NCBI taxonomy): Eukaryota > Metazoa > Arthropoda > Arachnida > Ixodida > Ixodidae > Dermacentor > Dermacentor silvarum. The sequence goes on from NC_051155.1 coordinate 255,702,086, forward strand.
AAGTAAAATCCATCCAGTGCTCGTATAGTGTTCCAGTGGTGCCAGTGGAACAAAGCAATTCACGTCGGTATAGGTGTGCGTAACTGAATTAGGCGTTAGCTTACCCAGTCTCTGCGGTTTTATTTCCTTTGAGACGGCTCGAGAGGTATGCATGCTGCGCAGCCATAATACTACCACTAATCTGAGCTGCTCACAGTTGATGAGGCCGGCGTTGTTGACGAGCACGTCCAGCCTGTCCTCGCTTCGGTTCACTTGGTCGCAGAACTCGCGCACCGACTCGAAGGAGTCCAGCACGAGTTTTTTGACCACGGCGGTCTGCTTCGTCTCGGCGCGGATCAGCTGGGCGACCGCGCTGGCCTTCTCCACGTCTCGGCAGGCCAGGATGACGCGTGCCTTGCGCCGCGCAAGCTCCATCGCCGTCTCCAAGCCAATGCCTGCGAGAGAAGCACCGGTGCGAGCTTCGCTCCAAATGCCTGCTGCGTAATCTCGGGTAGAGCACTGCACGGGCTTACCCAAAAGCCCGGGCCGGGTAGGTAAGTTTTTTCACGGGCTCGGGCCGGGTTCGGGCACGGCATGTGCTTTTTGACCCGGGCCGGGCTCGGGTTTTTTGACGCGGGCCCGGGCCGGGCTCGGACTTTCTGGTGGTGTGCATGTAACGTACAGCTAGTTATCCTCGCGCCTATCGATTCTGAAAAACATGTCTTTTTCGGTCTCGGGCAGGGTTCGGGCCGGTCTCGAGCCGGGCTCGGACCTAAGGTAAAGGGGTGGCGGGCTGGGCAGGGTGGGTAACGGTAGATTATTTACGGGCCCGGGCCGGGCCCGGGTCTCGCCATAAAACTTTTGGTCGCGCTCGGGCGGGCATCCCAACGTAAAAACGGGCGCGGGCCGGGCCCGGGCTGAAAAAATCAGCCCGTGCAGTGCTCTAATCTCGGGTGCGCTGCATCGCTTTTCAAATAGCAGTGGCATTACTTTATAAGCTCTTTTCCGCTTTCCATAAGGAATATGTCGTCCATCGGTTCGCGGACGAGTAACAATAGCGTGAAACGCACACGCTCCCGCAATACTGCATAGTTACTGCATAGCTTTCTCTACTAGAATTCCTTACAAACTTCGGCGACTTTTCACAATAAAACAAGACTTGACATGTACCAACATTGTGTCGCAGCGTTTACGTTAGCACAATAAGTTCAAGTAGGTGAATGCGTATTACACTGATATCAACTTTCTATACTGCGTCTCGTACTTTGTATTGGCAACGCTACGTCATTGTTCACACACGGACACTGCTTTAAAGAAAGAAAAAGCCATGTTTGGAAAACTCCACTGACTCGCCAGAATACAGCAGTAAAGCATCCGTATACGGCTTCTTCTGGCGTATTCTTCTTTGTAGGAAATCGCAGTCATAGCATCTAAGCAAGAAATCTATTCAATTTTTCGCCTACAATTTTGCCACCGATTGGCGTCGCTAAACAACGATTAGGTTGCTTTATTTAGTCAGAAAAATGGCGCGCAGTAAAGAAGTTATCGAACGTTTTTTTTTTTGTTTAGTTTTTAACTCAACAATAAATAGAAGAGATTTACGGAGACCTGAGTGTGAAGTAAAATTTGAAGCACTTGTTCCAGGCGTATGATGCAACATGCGGTAAGGGTTTGAGTTTAGTGCCTGTATGACATTCAACTGCAGTGCGCGACCGACTCGAGGACAACAACGGATAACCATTATATTGATCCTTTATTGAACGAACGCCTACCAACGTTCGTTTTTGAAAGAAAACAATCTTGCGGTTGTTACCGAGTTCAAGACCGGCCTTCGGACATTCCACATATCGCATAGCGAGGAAACGCGTAGCCCTGAGAACTGCCTCGCTGCTCTGCACTTACGACCTATGTGCCCTGGTTTACCGCACTTCAGGCGACGGACGGCTAGCTTTTTGCGTTCCTCGTCAGTCTTGTGGCGTGACTTCATTTGTTGCACAGAAGACAGAACTGCTTAACGTAAGTTAACGAAGGTGAGGAGGATGCTGCAGGCTTTGGGCGGATCAAGCCTGGCAAGGCATGCTGGCAATTTGGCTCCGGCCGAGCGCCTCTTTTCAGAAAAGTTGGTTAATGTTTGGAAGCGCCGCCCGAGATGGGTGAAAAGACGACGCGCTCACAGCGAAGTGGGTTGCAAAGCGCATAGTCCGTGATCCATCCCGCGCACGGTGCCACGCCGGGCCATCCAGCCCCCCGGCCCTGAAATGAACCTGCCCATCATTATCAGTGATTGGCTAAGTCCTAAGATGATGATGACCCCGTCACCAAGGCCAGCGCTGACAGTAGCAGTCTAGATACGGAGCCTCGCTGCGGCTGTTCGTCGGGTAAAGGTGGTCGCAGATTCCATCGCGGCCGCGAGGCTTGTACCTCCACTCGGCTTTCAAACTGCATCTGCAGAAACTTCAATCTGGCTTGCAGTAGCTCAGCTCTCGAGTCAGTGGCGGTAGGCGTGTCCCTCTGATGCACTGGCTGTAACCAACAACTAAGTTCTGGCATCGGCTAAAAACAGCTAAGATGACATCGCGACCTGGTAGAGAGCTAACTACACAGCGTCCTCGAGTGTTGGCATGCACATGCTCCAGAGGCAGCTGGTCCGAAACTGGATTTGCTCGTAGAAGTCCCGAAGAAGTGGCACTTGCGACGAGCGCTCAACAGGATTAAGGACGAGAAAGCTGACTATGTAATGGTCCACAAGGAGTTCAGGGCGCCTCAATCGTTATTTCATGGCCTTGACGTCGACGTTGTAATTTTCCTCCGTCATGCAGATCCATTCCACGGGTGTCGATGCAAACCCAACTAGGTAAGTCTTCAGATACTTAAAATTCTCGATATTTTGGAAGCTCGAGGTTGGTATAAACTTTGGCCTCGAATTGTCTCACAACCCTTGCCGATCATGAACCACACCGGAGAAAACATGGAGCTGTGAGGTACCTGACTGCTGGTGACAGTTGGGCTCTGTACGACTGAGTAGACTTACGGGGCTGATTTTATGTGTAGAAAACAAACAAACAAAGAAACAAACAAACCAACAAACAAACAAACAAACCAACAAACAAACCAACAAACAAACCAACAAACAAACAAACAAACAAACAAACAAACAAACAAACAAACAAACAAACCAACAAACAAACAAACAAACAAATAAACAAACAAATAAACAAACAAACAAACCAACCAACAAACAAACAAACCAACAAACAAATAAACAAACAAACAAACCAACCAACAAACAAACAAACAAACAAACATTCGAGCAAACAAAGAAAACAAAGAACGAATACCAGGGTGTTCAGGGGGATTGCTCACCCGATGTGGCGCCAGTTACGATCACCGTCTTGCCTTCCATCGACGCTGTAGAGGAGCACATTCCGGGTCGCTCGAACAAGTGGCTCGTGGCCAGTGGAGGCACTCTGGCGAGAAACATCCACTCCGAGACAAGAGCACCGAGCTGACCGAAGGGTCTGCACTCCTCGTCGCTCCGGCCGTGGTCCATTCCTGCAATGGCACGCTAACTGATCTCTCTCTTCTAGCCCGTCAGAGCAAACATCTTCAGAGAAACACGAGTACGGTAGCTGATCATGCAGAAGGGAGCAGGCCACGGGAAGGAAGCGACCACTCAGGCTCAACTGAACCGATGTTTAATACGGGTGCACACGGTGCATTTTTGATCGCGATCAAGCCCAATCCGGATCGACTTTCTCGGTCGCGATTGACTTATTTGCGCAAGCTCCCAGGAAAGTGGCTCAACAGCCAAAGACAAGTTGTCCTCGCCAGGCACACAGCTGGGCTTTCCTTGGCAGGGTTCGTACACCCGAAGGCGGGAAGCGGTTATGAAAAGTTAATCTTGGCAAGGAAAGTGTAGGTAAAAGGAAAAATTGTTTCCAGCCGAATTATTATTATTATTATTTGATTTGTAAACATATACACAGGGAAGAGAAAGCGAGAAGCAAGGCTGGCAACTGCCACCAGAAGGGGCACACGCCTGCCTACTCTTCGGAAAGGACGAGCGAAACATAGAAGGAAGGAGGGTAGGAAGGAGGAAAGAAAGATGATAAATCTCAAGGAATAAAGTAAAACATACAGTAGGGCCTGCATGTCAAGCTACTGAAATGTAGCTACAAAGGAAACCCACGCGGGTTTCTCAGAAACGAAGCGTCGCAGTTGAAGAAAAATTCGTCCCGGTCCGGAATTCGATCTCTACTAGCTCCTCCAGGGCTTCGTTTGAGAATAGAGAAACCATTCTAACTACGTGGCAACTGTTTCGAAGCAGCTTCCTAAATACCTTTACAATTATGGCTAAGAAAAATCAGTCGAGGTAGCATAGCACGCTAAAGCAGGCGTCTATTGGACTAACCCGCATACTTATTAATAGAGACCGGATTTTAGGCAAATGTCTTTTTTGTTCCTTGTGCTCCTATCGCACCACTTTGATATATGAGCATGAATTGGAGGTTAACAAGGGCTTTTATAGTGTTTTATAGTGCCTATAAATGCCTATTTTGGCGTTTGTGCCTAAATGCCTATAAATGCCTATAAATGCCTATACATGCCTATTTTCAATATCGGCGCCTATATGAACATATTTAGCCTCAAGTTCCGCTTTCGAGTGCATTTAGAGACCGTTATTCATGTTACCGGGCAGCATTGACTGTTCGAAACGCTATGGAGTTCAACCTAGTCCTTTAGTTCAAACCAACTCCCGGAAAACAGCTGCTAGCAGCATCGAAATGGGACGCGCCGGAAAGCATACGTCGCCGCACTGACATTGCGCGAGCGGTTGGCGAATGCGAAACCGCGGAGAGCCGTCAGGGGGAAGGAGAGGGAAGAGCAAAAGAAGAAAGAAAAAATGTGGTTGATCCCTCTTATATAGGAATCGGTATAGAACACGAAAGTGAAACGTGTCTTCACAGAAGTAGTGTAATGTTTATTGCACATTGATATATAATGTCTATTGGTGTTTTGTGGCTAAAGCGCCCTTAGGCGTTGATGCACCCACGCTGACGCCTGGTGGCACGTCTCCTCCATCACGACTACCAACGTCGATGACCATGAGCAACCGTCGTGCATATGGAAGCTGCACTACGCTGCACACGCTAGCACAACGCGAAAGACGAAGCACGTAACTGACACACTAATACAACGCGCAAGACAAAGCACGTAACTGAATCGTCACCGAGTCAAATCAGCGCGTACAGCGCGTCGTAATTGCAGCCTCCGCGATCAACTTCAGAAACATTTTCAGAGCTAATTGCAGGGGCCACGCTCCGCTGTGCTGAGTACGGTGAACGCCACCTAGGTGGCGTTGGTAGTGCTTCTTGATGCCAGCGTCCCTTCGAATGCTGGCATCGAGGCGTCGTAGTGCTGAGACCACCGAAGCGTTCACTGTCGGTGCGCGTTAGTGTCATAATGCAGTACTTCTCTTTTCTGCTCGTAGGCGGCGGCACCGCCCCGAGCAAGAGCGCGGGTACACGGAGGAGTGTTAAGCCCAGACCACACGTACGCTTGCGGACGCGCGTAAGCTCGCGTCTACGCGCCTTGCGGTTGCCGCGCCTAGCGAGGAATGGCGGTTTGCATCCACAAATACGCGCGACAGCGCGCGCCACTGGCTTCACTTGTTTACACCTTGGCAGACGCCACTTCGTATCAAAATGCTTCAAAATGCTTCAAAGTGCTTCAAAATGCTTCGATATCTATAAACGTAATTGTTATCTTTTTGGAGCTGTTAGATCAGCACGAAAAGTGAAGAAGAAGCACTTTCTTGCATGATATATTTCTGCTTAACTGAGAGTTGAATTTACCGCGCCGTCGCTGCGTAGCCAGGCGCGCCGACGCGAGGCAGCGAGGCAGCCCAGGCGCGCGATAACTGAGAGGAGCTGATCACCGAGATCGCGCCGCGTTTCGACGCGTACGAGCCGTGACGCACCGTCTGCGCATGCGTGGGCGTGCGGACGCGAGCTTGCGCGCGTTTGCAAGCGTACGTGTGGTCTGGGCTTTAGATATATAAGGCGCGTCTGTGTAGCTCTCTGCAAATGCGTTTGTGGCGCAATGGGTTAAACGCTCGGCGATCTATCGTCGCGGACCGAGAGGTCGTGGGTTCGATTTCCAAATTTTGCATGTTTGTGGAACTTTTTCTTCTGGTTTCTTTCTTTGTATTATGTTCTATGACGTATTTCCGTGACGGAAATACGTCAGTGAAGTCTTGGTGGACCCCGGCATAAAACACTTTCGTGTTAAAAATGTGATGTGCACGCCGCTTTTGTTTTGTTTGTAATTTACTTTTTAAGGTGTTCACCACCATCGGGCGTTCCTACTCAGCGTATTCTCAGTGTCAAGAGGCGCAATATTGAATCCAAAAATCTGGAGATGGTGGTAGTTTGCTATGGTTTCCATAATCTTCACAGTGATTCTTAGACCACGTTCCGCGTGCTCTCCAAACAGATTTCTTCAAACATGTGCACTTCAAATGGGTGGAAGTGTATTTGGCAGTGTTGGGACGTCTTGCCTGTATAATTCGGATAATGTCATTGTATATTAGAAGATTACCAAGAGTTTTACCTAACAGTCCTCATGTAAGAACGTGCTAATTTCTTAATAAATCGTAGTCTCTCTTGCATTTGTTATTTGTCTGTTTTTGTTGTGTGTTAATTTATTTGGGTCCGGCAGACATAAAGTATCGCTTTTTTTAATCAGTATTCCCAGCTTTCAAGTATTCTTTTTCATGCCTCTTTCACTATATGCCACGCTCGAGTACAGTGGCCATTGAGCATGAATATGAGCAGTGTGCTTATTGAATTAAGCCAATTGATCGTTATTAGTTCAGCAGTTTTATGGGACAATTGCGCGGCTATGTTCAACTGTTGGCGCCTTTGTGCCATCGTAGACAATAACATTTCTTGTTTTCCTATCGTAGATGTAGGCCGCGCACGTCTTCGTTTGAAGTTATTTGCATTTATGTCAAAATTTATTGTGCCTATATTTACGACGTTGGAAGCCTAAAACGTTGTTCTGCCTGCCTATTTTTGGCGCCTAAAACGCGCTTTTTAAATGCCTAAAGATCCGGCCTCTACTTATTAACAACCATGAATCATCCTAAAGGTATCCAAGGAACACAGAAAAACAATTATTCATTCTTCCAACTTCACTACTGAAGAATTAAAACCACTCGAGTTATTGAGTTATACAGGTCTCAGACGCTCCCTGATCTAAACGCTGAAATGTCAGAAAAGCTTGCACGTGACAACTGTTTTGATAGCAGGGGCCCTGAGCGTGAAAGCTTCACTGCTGCAGCTGAAATTAGGCCAATTGCAGAAAATGCTTCAATGGGCCTGGGCTGTATCGTCAACCTGTCCAGTCACGTGTCATCAAGTGACGAACAATCTATAATATCTCCATGTCTTAATATCTGTTCTGCCACTGGAGGCTATAGTGAATTTCTGTTAGTTAAGGAGCTAGACAACTTCAAACGCAGTATGCGCATTCTTCGGCACTTTCATTATCGATCTTAACTAATAATACTACCACTTCATCATTACCGTCTTACAAGCACTAGACACCACCCTCCCAACAAGATAATTGACAGTTTTAGAATTGGGGACCCAAGACTTTGGGCCCCCAAGCTGCGTTGCGTTAGTTGCTCTTGGGTTTAGAGGAGCAGCAAAGTTTGAGAATTGGGTCAAACGCAGACAGCGTTGGGTGGAGTGCTTGTGATGCCGCAGTGGGGAAAATAAAAAGGTGCTTGAAAGCAACAAAAAAGAAAAGTTTTTCTTGCAAGTGAAAACGAATAGACTGCATTTTTTAGCAAAAAGAGGGAACAATAAAATGTCATAAACGTAATCGTTTTGTTCGTACTACGAATTACGTAAGTCAAGCAAAGCCAATCCCAGCCAAGTGCTCTAAAATGGCGTGTTTTGTGTGATTCACTTCAAAATGGCGAGTTCACCTTTATAAAATGGCAAAAATTAGTCGAAGAACAGAAAGTTTGCTCTGCGATTATCTGCTGTACGCTGATTTGAGTTGGGCGGTCATCGAAGATCTATTTCTACCATTGCCAGAAGCGATTTACCGACGACATCGCCGGCGTCAGTATACGTCTCGCAAAGGTTGCGTATTGACCGAAGCGAAAATATTTTCTTCGTACCCTCTGCAAGATTTTTCGCAACTTGGGGCCACAGATTAAGGTCATAAAAGGGTTCGTTGCAAGCACTTCACGCAATATACAGATGTCATCTTCTGCTGTGTAGTGCGAGCGCGCGTACGTAGCTCTCGGAGCAGTCAGGCTTACCGCCTGAGAGATAACGGCTTTGGGTGGCTGCGGCTCGTATGGCTCTCCCGGCTACCTCGCAATTTCTCGTCACCCGCGAGGGTGACCCAAGATGGCTTGGGGGCCCACGCTAGTTTTCGATTTTTAGGACTTGGGTTAACGCGAACGCAAGAACCCAAGACTGGCTTGGGTTCTGCATATGCGAACTTGCGGCCCGCAATTCTCTTGGGTCCCCAAGCCGCCTGGGCCCCCAATTTTAAAACTCTCTAAATGCCTAGATTTATTATATCCGAGCCGTACAACGTGATGTTCTTTAGGCGTACAGAATACGCACTCCATTCCACCGTAACTCACAAGTAAAGATACTAAAGTTATTTAATCACTGGCCAATCGGGAAGACATAGTATTTAAACTACGTAAAGGAGGCCTCATCGTCGTTATGGGCCGAAGTAGTTATATGAGTGAGGCTCACTGACAGCTCAATCATAAATCTTATTACTCCCACATTAATAACGACCCAACAGAGCACTTCAAATCCGTTGTCCATGATGCTATCAGTAGCCTTGTTAAGGATAACAAAATTAGCCACAGTGCACTGATATTCTTCGCCCCGTTGAGCATGGTTGCTGGCAGATTTTACCCTAATTGTCTTCTACAAGAAAAAACTGTCAGCCCTTCCACTGGGGTGGAGATGGAAGACCAGCGAAGCTATACTATAGTGGGAATTATGTATTTCCAATTTTGGCTATTAAGATATGACGGTGTAATTGGTTATGTGAACTATGAAAGAATGAGATATATATATGATCCGGTGCTTTTCATTTATTTACTGACCACAGGGAGCATGGCCTTATGGTCGCTACGGTACATCGCCATAGGGTGTACGGCAAAGGCTGGCACGTTCTTCATAAACACGTCACCAACGCCGCGCGCATTCGGTGCCAACGCGGGCAAAACTCCACCGCCATCGACAACAGTTCTGCGCGTTGCTGACGTACGCTGTCAAAACGCTGGCATGAGCAAGCGCGCCAGCAGCAGCGAACAAAGGTTCATGCGGTCTATCACTTCAACGGAAACTGAGCGGCGAAATGGCAGCGCATACAAAGGTACGAGCCGTGTTGCAGATTGCTTTCAAGATATGGTGCGCGCCACCGCCCATCGCCGCGCAGAGTACGCAGTTAATTGCTTGCAGAGCAAAAGCTGCCCTCCCTCCATCCCGCGCTGCCTTCCCGCTTTCCTCCTTTCGCGTGGGAGTCGGAAGTTCCCTTTGCGCCCGGTCATAAGATACGCATTTAGTGCCGCAGATAAACGTCGCCTCCCCTCCCTCCCGTCCCCCACGGCCTTTCGCGCGACGGAACAAGTCGCGTTTGCTATCCGCCGTGCGTTCGCTCCCCGTGAAAGCGCGCGTCCCTCGCGCGCTTTCACTCGCACATGCAGCATACGGCCAATGAGAGTTTTTTATACACGCAGACACAACCATCGGAGACGTGTCCGCGTGTCCTTAACGCTGAAGCCCTTAACAGCTTCGCTGTAAAAGAACGCCGGCCGACCAATATAGTTACTTGAATTGGAGCAGTAGCTGAAAAACTCTCGCAGATTTGTAGATAGACTCATCAATACCGTTACGTTCCCATTTGGTCCGCGTTCACCAAACATACTAATAATTTTTTGACCGATATCGCTGACCTACATATTCCCCTTGATAAGTTTCTCGTTACTTTAGATGTTAAGTAGGTCCCTTTATACAAATATTCCCCACACAGGTGACATCGACGCAGTTCCTTACGCGTATAATAATTACGATTGCCATAAACTGGTCGACTTTGGGTGCACGCAACCCAAGGTAATTATAAAACTGAGGTTTCATGAACAGCTCTTTTCTCGTACTAGCGGTACGAGAAAAGGCACCAAAATCTACCCAAATTGTGCACATAATTTTATGGGCCTACTAAGAAACAAATTTCTTGCAAACCATGAGCTCAAACAATTTTATAAGTGGTTCTTTGTTGGGATTTTTCTAATCTGGCATCATAGTGAGTCGCTACTACTTCCTTTCCTTTCTGAATTTATTGACGCGCATCCGACAGTCTCTCTTTGCTGTTCTTACTCGTCTATAACCGTAAACTTTCTTGACCGGAAGGTTACTCGGCGCAACCGAAACTTGACAACCAATCTTTACAGGAAACCCACGGATCGACGACAGTGTCTTCCCTTCAACTGTAGCCACGACAAACGCAATAAAACTAGTATTCCATGTAGCCAGGCAGTTTGTCGTAAAAGAATATGTTCTGACAGCAGCGAATTTACCAGCCGGAACTGTGACCAACTTCGAAGCGCACTCACTGAACAAAGTCGGAAATAAGTACACGCGCCATTAGACGCGCAGAAGGTCTCAACCGCTCGCAGCTGCTGAGCACTAACAACAAATCTCAAGAAAAGTTCACATACTAATCTAATTTTGACACACTGGGCACCAGCTCCAAATGTCAACCATTATTCAACAAAATACTTCAATATTTTAACACAGAGCAAGCGGCTTAAATATGTCTCCCCGCAACGACCACAAGTTGTCTACAGAAGACTGCGAAACTTTAGTGATTTGCTCCCCTCATCAGATGACGCAGGTCGTCATCTTTGCAATGAATCTCGCTGCAAAGTTTGTGCGCACATGACTACATCAAAAACAGTTTCCTACACTTAAAAAGAAAATGTTTACTGTCAGTTAACGTTGACCTCACGTGTGACAGCGCTAACGTCATCTACCTTCTGGAGTGTTGAACTTGTGAAAAGCAATGCATCGGTCAAACAGAAACTAGCTTCAGGATTCGTTTTATGACGCCCTAAGCCTCCCTAATGTTGGTATGCCTGGCCTCTGTTTTAATAAAATTAAAGCCACCATTTATCAGTCTGGATTTAAAACGCATCACGACAGTCATAGGATCAGTCTTAATCCATATACCATTCGTTCAGGCATAACGAAAACATTGTGGAATATCACCTGTCGCGTGCTGTCATAAACGCGTTTTGTGACAACTTTGTGATAGTGCTTTCGGGTGCTCCGTCTTTTTTTATGTTTTTTTCCTGAGCTTTCATTGTTTGTCATGTGTGTGTGCGAAAAATTTTTATTTAGAAAAGTCCTGAGGCTCGGCTCTTTCAAGCCAAGGCGGGCCGCACCCACGATGGCACCGTTAGGCCCAGCCCTTCAGCGACATCGTGGGCCCTCTGGACAGCCCGTAGCTCATCTTGAAAATATGAACTCTGTAGCATCTTCTTCCAATGGAGCCATTCTTCTTCAGGGTTGGTGAGAGTCACGGGGAATCTCGCGAGCATGTGTCTGATCCCAATGATGGCATTGGACGCGTGACAATTTTTCTTGATCTCCCTTTCTGGATAAATTTTATCAAGGTGGCATAGCGTGGGATAAGTTCCTGTTTGCAACAGTCGCAGTGAAACTGCCTGAGATGTGTTCAGCTTTGAATCTGGCAATGGAAATTGTCTGCGTCCTAGATAGTAGTGTTTAGTAATCTCATCATATCTTAATAAATGATCTCTAAATTCCCCGGCCTGGTGGTGGACGGCTCGGTTGTGACTGTCACGGCTAGCAAGACCTCGTGCCAAGTCATGAGTAACCTCATTGCGGTTTGCCCAGGTCTCGTCCACTTCTCTCATATGCGCAGGAAACCATTGGATTTCAGTTCTCATAGTCATATTGTTTTCAATAACTAAAGTATTATTGCGCAACAAAAAGACACGGACGGGAGAGAAGAACACACACACCAAGCGCAAGGTGAGTGCGTTCTTCTCTCCCGTCCATGTCTTTTTGTTGCGCAATAATACTTTAGTAATGGATTACCAACTTGCCCGGAATGCTGCTCTCATTAAGTTTTCAATAAGCTTAGCTGCAACCACGACCACGTAGCCTTTATCTAAACCTTTTATAGCAGCTTTGGAATCGCTGTAAATGAAAGTCCATTTATTGTTCCTGATGGCTAGAGCAATTTCCACTTGCTCCGCCACCATGGAATCCTTGGTAAAGACAGTGATGACATCTTGTACCTTCCCTTGAATGTTTGCTACTACGGCAGTATATGCTTCGTTCCATTTCACCCTGGCAGCACCTACGCAAGCCGCCTGTTGAGTCTGCTGTTCTATCTCCCGCAAGAGTGGTTTAGCTCTTGCCTTTCTCCTTTTGATATTGTGCTCTGGATGCATGTTTCTAGGGAGGGGAGTGGTTCTAATCATATCCCTAATCTCAGCTCAAGGTGGGATTAGGGATATGATATTGTTACGGTAGGCAAGCAGACAATGTCGACGACGGAGAGGAGGACGAAGTGCTGTTCGTGGAAACAGCCTCTCTGTATTCTCAGCTGCTGGTTATCTATCTCCTGTAAATACACCTTGTAAATAGTTTATACCCGTGACATTTTAACTCCACTTCATCCTCCAGTGAGCGCCTTGATCTATTTAGCTCTACCCCTATCGCCTGTTGTATATTCCTGCCGGCTCATGTTTTTGTCAATCTTTCCTGTTGCGCTAGCTGCTGAGCCTCCGCAATTTCCTCTATTGTGCTATGCACCCCTAGGCTCATCAGTCTCTCGGTTGCAGTGTTAATCGGTATCCCTAAGGTAGCTTTAACGAGCTTCCTAATCATCGTGGTAAGTTTGTTAAGTTCTACCTGCGTCAATTTGAATAATCCAATCACATAAGTGAAATGACAGAGCAAAAGCATGAACTAGCCTTAAAGCACTCTCTTCCCCCAGGCCTCTGTGTCTATTGGTAATTCTCCTTAGTAGCCTAATGACTTCACCGGTTTTATTTGAGATATGCTGTGTTGTTCTATAGTTCGCATTATTCGCTTCTATGTGGAATCCAAGAACTTCATTCCTTCGGATAGCCTGATTGTAGTTCCTTCGTGAGTGTGTAAATTCACTCTGGGCTCGTCTGTCAGAATGTAACCTCTTAGTTTCGACCTCTTCTACGATGTTTCAAAACTAAAAGTTCCAATTTGAGGGCCGAGCATTTCACCCCCATATCTTTCAGTGTATTCGCTACAATATATATCATGTAATATATATCCTCAATTTTCTCCAAATTTCTTGCAACCCTAGACATTGCTAACTTGAATAGCATGGGCGAGAGTACTGCCCCTTGCGGGGTGCCCAAATTTCCCAAGTTCTTTGCCTCTGACTTAAGCTCCCCTAACATGAGGTTCCGAGGAAGTTCTTAACCATGTTAAAAAATCTCTTGCCTAGCCCCATCTCAGAGAGAACGTCAATTAGGACCTTATGATATCTGCTGTCAAAGGCTTTTTCCACGTCCAAACCCAAGAGCGCTCTCGTGTGCGCTGGGCTGGCCTGTACGAGCTGGTGCATGATCAGGAGCATAGCGTCCTGAGTCGACAGCCCAGGGCGCAAGCCGATTAAGTTGTACGGTAGGATGCCCTTTTGTTCAACGTATTTCTTGAGTCGATTGAGAATAACGTGTTCCATAGCCTTACCTAGGCATGATGTTAGCGAAATAGGACGGAGGTTGTCTAGAGTGGGCTGTTTACCTGGTTTTGGTATGAGGATAGTGTTGGCCACCCTCTATTCCTCCAGACACACCCCTTTTTTCCAGAGTTCATTGAAGTGGTTACTTAGATATCTAAGTGATTGATTCATCATCCAGATTCCTAAGGATCTTGTTAGTTATTCCGTCGGATCCAGCCACCTATCTACCGTGAAGATTGTGGAGAGCCGTCCTCATTTCGCTCTCCGTGAAGTCGCGATCCATTTCCTCACAAATACTACCGGAGTATGCATAGCACTCGTCTCCATCAATTGGTCGCTTAAGCGGGAGATATTTGGCAGCCAGTCGATCCATGATTTCCTATTGCGTTCTATCCCGGCTTTCTTGGTGAAACAACTTACCTATTGCCGTGCTTTTGTTCACCCTTGTTTAATTTTCCTTAAGCAAGTGTTTGAGGAGATTCCAGTTACCCCCGTGTTTAATTCTACCATCAGTTGAGTCGCAGATCTCGCCCCACTGCTGCTTTGCGAGTGTCTTCGAGTGCTCCTCAATTTGCTTATTTAGTTGCGCTATCTTCTTTCTGAGCCTTTAGTTGAGTCTTTGCGTTCTGTATCTTTGTACTATAGACTGTTTGGCCTCAATAAAGCGGGCCAGCCTGCTATCCATAATCTCAACGCTTTCCTCTGTCTTAATTTCTTTAGTGGCCTCTTTGACGCCCTCTCTGAGATGGTTGACCCATATCTGAAAGGGCTCTTTCTCAGCCTATAATGTTCCCATTTCCCTTCTTTTCGCTCTGGCTTTCATGAAAAGGTCCCAGTCTGTGCCATTGAAGATTCTAGCTTCCTGCCTCGGCATGCGCATGGTTATGTGTAAGATATAATGATTGCTGCCGAGATCGATATTCGAATTTTCCCAACTAGCTCGTCTTGAGTTGTTCACAAAAGTAAGATCAGGTGTGGAGTCCCTGCATGTGGATGTGCCACCACGGGGGGGATATGCTGGATCAGTGATCAGGCATAGCCCCAGATCCACGGCAAGGCTCCACAAACCTTCTGCTTCTTTTGTATTCCTGCTGTATCCCCATGTGTGATAGGGAGCATAAAAGTCCCCTCTAATAATGAGCGGGGCAGTTTTGGCAACCAAAAGTGCCTTGTTGAAGAGTGCTCTAAAGCTCTGTCTCATGTCGTTGGGGCGGCTGTAAATGTTCAGACAGAAAATGCTTGTCTCTATTCCTGTTGAGTATTATTTCCACTGGAATACATTCAATTCTGGAATGTCTAAGATGAAT
This sequence comes from Dermacentor silvarum, assembly GCF_013339745.2. NCBI lineage: Eukaryota > Metazoa > Arthropoda > Arachnida > Ixodida > Ixodidae > Dermacentor > Dermacentor silvarum. The sequence goes on from NC_051155.1 coordinate 255,717,178, forward strand.
GTCGTCCTCTATGTATGGTAGCTTTTTGTCAATGAGGGTTGCCAATCCATTCCACGTTTCTTTACCCCCAAATATCGTTTTGTACCTAGTAAGCTGGACTTCATCCGATTTGATCAACTGTCACAGTGGTTCCTTTTTGTGTTGGAATCGGCGACAGTTCCATTGCCACACATTGAATACATGATTATTGTCCATGGTTATTAGATGAGTCCGCCTTGCTATAACCTGTTAATGTCCTATTTGTGATGGCCCCTGACGTTCCAGGGAGCGACTTTACACTTTCCACCTCTGATGGCAAACATTCATCGTCGTCATCCCCTCGCGCCTCAATTTTCCTAAGTCGTTTTTCCGCCGTTAGCCTCCATTTCCATAATTTGTCTAATTTAAAGTTAGTCCTTTCCGTTGTCTCTCTTATCGCTTTAATTACCTTTTAATTTCATTGAGGGCCGAAAAGACCGAGTCATCTTCGGAGCTCACCGCCCGCTTTTTAGGGGCAGGGGAGCTATCTTCTTGCCCTGGATCGTTGCTTTCGCTTACAGGTCTAGCTATTGCTACACTGGCAGGGTTCTGCTGCGCTTTCTTTCGAAGTTCTGCTACCTGTCTGGTCAATTCTTCATTCGCTTTTCTTAGAGAGGTTACTTCCTTAATCAATTGCTCTACTCTGTAATCAATGCTCCCAGCCACTGCCGCGGTGACGTCCCCAGCAGCGACCCTCACCGTACCTTTCACTTTGTCGGCTCAGGCGGTCTCAGGTGTCTTCTTGCCACCAAATGCTGAGCCCTCGAAGCGCAGCTGCGCCTCCCTTGACTTGGAGCGGCTTCTTTCCCTGGGTTGCGAACGACGCCTGGATCTAGTGCGGCTCCTGGAGCGTGAGCGCCCCCTGGTGCCCGGGTGATGGTTGGGCGCCGGCTGCAGCTGCTCCGAAGGCACCCTTGCTATCGACCGGGATCTGTTGCGTTCTCTCCGACGAAGTCGTACAACGTGCGGGATTTGAAATCTTTGCTTACATGCGTTCTTACAGAAGTTAGGATTGTAAATGCCTTCCATGTCACATGTGGACCTGTTACCGTAATCATATCTGCTCATCGACATCGACACTGTAATGTCACTATTGACTATTTTGATCGAATGAATTACCACATTGATGGTGCCCTCACCTCAGCCCATAAAAGCTACTGCATTGTAACCAGATCGTTCACTCTGATGCAGGCCGTGGCACGGTTGAAACGTTAGTAAATAAATATTTCCTTTCAATCCTGTGCGACCTGCATATCCTTTCTCTCTCTGTCTCTCTCTCTCTATATATATATATATATCGACTGGTGGCCCGGACGACGGCTAGCCCAGCAGGCGGAACGTTGGTAAACAAGACTTTCATACGTGTATATATATATAGCGAAGAATACGAACGCCATAGCGGATCACGCTCTCTAGCCCTTTCTAGTGGGTCGATCCCTGCTGCGCTTTCCTCGAGAAACGACGCTCGTGCTGAGAGCTCGGACCTACCTGTGAGGTACCGTCCATTGATGTGTTTGGTTCTTCTATCGCCGATGACCTTACGCCGGTCCAGCGATCTCAACTTTTGTGCCTCTTAGAAGAATTTCGTTCTTCTTTCGATGTCGCGCAAACTTCCCTAGGCCGGACATCCACTGTTACGCACCGCATCGACACTGACTCGCAACCGCCATTGCGGCAACGACCGTATCGTGTATCTCCTGCAGAGCGTCGTGTAATCAATGAACAAGTCGACGATATGCTTCGCCGCGAGGTGATACGACCTTCCAACAGTCCATGGGCATCCGCTGTCGTCATCGTTACAAAGAAAGATGGTTCTGTGCGGTTCTGTGTCGACTACCGGTGCCTCAACAAGATCACAAGATCACACACAACAACGTGTACCCTCTACCTCGCATAGATGACGCCATTGACGCCAGTCTACAGGGCGCAGAATTATTTTCGTCTTTAGATCTGGGCTCAGGGTACTGGCAAGTACCCATGGCAGACGCCGATCGTCCAAAGACAGCTTTTGTAACACCCGACGGCTTATACGAATTTAACGTAATGCCTTTTGGACTTTGTAATGCACCCGCAACTTTTGAGCGCATGATGGACACAGTTCTGCGCGGCTTGAAGTGGCACACATGCTTGTGCTATCTTGACGACGTTGTTGTTCTTGCGCCAGACTTCACAACACACCTTCAATGCCCACGGTGTGTTTTGACGTGCTTAACAAACGCTGGCCTACAACTAAAGCTGAGGAAGTGCCGATTTGCTGCTCGGCAGCTGACAATCCTCGGTTACGTCGTATCCAAGGATGGGATACCCCCAGATCCAGCCAAACTTCGGGCCGTCGCCGAATTCCCTAAGCCAACGTCTATGAATGAATTGCGCAGTTTCATTGGTCTGTGTTCTTACGCCAGACGCTTTATTCGCACTTTCGCCACCATCATCTCACCCCTGACGAAACTGCTGTCACGCAACGGGCCCCTCACTTTGTGGTCGTCCCAGTGCGATGAAGCTTTCAAGAAACTCCGGCATCTACTTACGTCTCCACCAATTTTGCGCCACTGCGACTCGACAGCTCCTACTGAGGTGCACACAGATGCCAGCGGCGTCGGCCTCGGCGCTGTTCTTGCCCAACGCAAACAAGGGTTTCCTAAATATGTCGCCGATTATGCAAGTCGTACGCTTACGAAAGCTGAGACAAATTACACTGTGACAAAAAAAGAATGCTTAGCCATCATCTTTTCTCTAACTAAGTTCCGGCCTTATTTATATGGTCGTCCGTTTGACGTAGTCACGGAACACCATGCACTATGTTGGCTGTCGTCCTTGAAGGACCCCTCGGGCCGTCTTGCTCGATGGGCACTTCGCATGCAGGAATACGATGTCCGGGTGCTGTACCGCAACGGACGCCACCATTCTGACGCCGAAGCTGTCTCGCGCTCTCCCTTGCCTGACAATGCCTGCTCCTCACTAACAGAGATTATTGTTTCTTCGCTCGACCTTAACACTATCGCTTCTGAGCAACGCAAGGACCATTGGATTGCCTCCCTTATAGGCTTGCTTTCTAGTTCGTCGGCACAACCAAGCAATCGCACGTTGCGTCGCCAAGCACGTCATTTTGTCATTCGCGACAACCTGCTTCACCGACGCAATTATAGCCCTGACGGGCGCCAGTGGTTGTTAGTGGTACCCCGCAGTTTGCGATCCGAAGTAAGCGCAGCTTTCCATGCTGATCCACAGTGTGCACACTCCGGAGTTTTCAAGACTTACCAGCGCCTTCAACAGCGGTATTACTGGCTCGGGATTTATATGGGCCTCTTCCCCTGACGTCGGCTGGAAATCGCTGGGCCATTGTGGCCGTCGACCACCTGACGCGATACGCCGAAACAGCCGCCCTACCGGCAGCTACAGCACGCGATGTTGCCTCCTTCCTGCTTCGACGATTCATCCTGCGACATGGGCTAACCCAGGAACTACTCAGTGATCGTGGGCGTGTCTTCCTGTCCGAAGTAGTTGAAGCCATTCTCAAGGAGTGCCACTTTGTTCATCGCACAACTGTGGCGTACCACCCCCAAACCATTGGCCTTACAGAATGCTTCAACCGTATGCTCGGGGACATGCTTGCTATGCACGTCGCCTCCGACCACACTAATTGGGACGTCATTCTACCATTTGTAACTTAAGCGTATAACACTGCCACTCCGAGCACCACTGGCTTTTCACCTTTTTCCTTACTGTATGGTCGACACCCGTCGCACACCATCGACACAATTCTACCGTACCAGCCAGATGCATCTGAATGTGCGCCCATTTCTGACACGGCAAGACATGCTGAAGAGTGCCGCGATCTCGCACGGATCTTTACATCCAATGATCAAGAGCGGCAGAAGAGCACACGCGGTGACACCTCTTCTGCACCCACCTTCCTTCCTGGAGCGCTTGTGTGGCTCTCCATTCCTTCCGCTACACCTGGTCTCTCATCCAAACTAGTGCCCAAGTATGAAGGTCCTTACCGTATTGTCGAACGCACATCTCCCGTCAACTACGTGATCGAACCAGTTGAACCTTCTGCGGACATGCACCGTCGTGGACGCGACACTGTCAACGTCGAGCGCCTCAAGCCCTACTATGAGCCTGTCATAGTGACGAGCTGTTAGGTCGCCCGATGGCTCCCTCTTCGCTACCGGGGGTGATTGTAGCGAAGAAAACGAACGTCATACTCTCTAGTCATTTCTAGTGGGTCGATCCCTCCTGCGCTTACCTCGAGAAACGCCGCTCGTGCTGAGAGCTCGGACCTTCAAAAAATAACGGACGGCCCAAACGGCTGGTGTCTAATACATGCCTTTAATATATATATATATATATATATAGCATATCATAAGACGCCAAGAAACAATGACACCCACATATGCTTCCTGAAGGCATCAATGTTGCCGGTTTCGAGCCCTCGTTAAGTAATGAACGAGAAGAAAGGGAACCGAGGGGCCCGATTTTTATTAATCATATCATAGAAAGCCAACAAACAATGACACCAAGAACAAGATAGGGGAAATTACTTGCACTTGATGCCTTCAGGAAACATTGATGCCTTCAGGAAGCATATGTGGGTTTACTGACCAATTCCCTTCACCCAAAAAAGATCACGTGCTCGTGACGCCTGCGGCCAGTTTCGGTTTCAAGGAGCCTGCCAGGGGGAACTAATTAGTCGCTTAGCTCTCACATGAACGCCGCTATTGAAAATTTGATCGTTGGGATAGGTAGTGTCGAGGACGAGCCCCAAAGTACTCATTTGCTGTAGTCACCTATTGTTGATAATTAGAAAGTTAATTAGCGTAACTTTGCTAATTACGCACCTAAGTGCGGAAATTACTCTGTATCTAGAGGCCGCCAATCGGTGCACTCGAATGGTAAAGATAACGTGAACAGCGTCAGTGGTTTTTCTTCGCAGCGATATGTAGATAGTTCGCGTGAGTTTCCGTTAAACTAAGACTTTCTTTTCGGATTTCGTCAGGTATGAAAAAAAAAAAAAAGATCACGCTGTATCAGGTTAGATACTGGTTATTGTGCAGTCTACTTCAGCTGATTTTTAGAAATCTGCGGATGGTTGTTCCCGCACGAACATGGAGAGTACCGCGCCTTAGAAACGGGCTGCGCGGATCGCTTTTAGTAATGGTATACTCAACAGATTTCACTTTTCTTCGACGTATTATGTAAGGGTATGTCTAAGGCTGTGCGTGTCTCACACGAGTATTTAGAAGACGGCAGCATTTGAGTTTCATTTACTGCGTGGAACTAAGCGCGAATCTTCTTGTAGGCTTGAACGCGTAATTTGCGCGTTTTTATTTTTGCATTTTTTGTTTTTTAAATGCATGGGTCACACACAAGAGTTTTGAGCGCAAAGTGAGGGCGAGTCTGATTGTACATCTGTGAAATCAACGAGGCTCTCAGTGGCACTATTACATGCGTTAAGAATGGATGTAGAGTACGAACAGAGAGTTCATGGCGTTTTTGCCGCCTATGATATTTCAATGACCATTTCTTTAGGGTCAGCCTGCAGTGAGGTTGGAGGATTATGGTGTTGTATACCTAGACGTGTTATGTTCTGTTCGTTTTTTTTATTTTTTTATTTTATTTTGTAGTATAGTAAGCTGAAGGTGGTAAGTCCGAATCCTCCTCCAGTCAACTACATTTTCAGGCATGGAGTGGTGCCTGACGCCGGCAAAAAAAAAAAAAAAAATCGACGAGAGCTAGTGGGGCTATACTAGTCCAGGTGCAACCAAATTAGGAAGGCCCACTAAGCTTTAACAAAGTCACTCCCTCACAAGAACAGGAATTGCCCTCCCTGGTGCAGTATTCGGCCGCTACCTCCAAAATGACTCCTCATATTTTCAATGCAAAAGTGGGGAAGAAGCAGGCCGGCGAGCAAGCAATCGAAAACTACGGCATCGATTCTGGGAACACTAGAGGAGAGATAATGGTAGAATTCGCGGAAAGGAATAGGCTCCGTATAATGAATACCTTCTTCAGGAAGCGCAGCAACAGGAAGTGGACATGAAAAAGCCCTAACGGAAAAACAAGGAATGAAATAGATTTCATACTCTCTGCCGATCCCAGCATAGTGCAGGATGTAGAAGTGTTAGGTAGGGTAAAGTGCAGTGACCATAGGTTAGTGAGGTCTAGGATTTCTCTCAATTTGAAGAGAGAAAGAATAAAATCAGTCAAGATGGAAGAGGCCAACCTAGACGCAGTAAGGGTAAAAGCCGATAAATTCAGGCTGGTGCTCGCAAACAAATATGCAGCTTTAGAACAGGAAGATAAAGACAACATAGAGGTAATGAATGAAACCGTAGTTAGGTTGATCTCAGAAGCAGCAATTGAAGTGGGAGGTAAGGCACCAAGGCAACCAGTAGGTAAGCTCTCCCAAGTAACAAAGGACCTAATACAGAAATGGCAAAACATGAAAGTATCAAACTGAAACTGATCAACGAGAAGAAAGTAGGGGATTTCCGAAAATATAATGTGGAAAAGATTGAGGAAGCCGTAAAATAAGGACGCAGCATGAAATCAATGAGAAAAAAAAAACTAGGCATAGGACAAGGCAAAAGGTATGCACTGAAAGATAAGCAGGGTAATATCATCAGCAATTTCGATGACATAGTAAAGCAGCGGAAGAATTCTAGACTGACCTGTACAGTGCACAGAGCAGCCAAGCTACGTTCATTCGAAGTAGTGATGAAAAGGATACAGAGACCCCTTTTATAACTAGCGATGAAGTTAGACCAGGGGAAGAGCTGCCGGAGAAGATGGAATAACAGTCGATTTAATCAAGGTCGATAAAGCTTGCGGCCCTTTATACGCAATGCCTCACGACTTCAAGTGTACCAGAAAGCTGGAAGAACGCCAACATTATACTCATCCACAAGAATGGAGCGGTTAAAGATATGAAGAATACAGACCCTTTAGGTTGCTCTCAGTATTGTATAAAATATTCACCGAGCTAATTTCAAGTAGAATCAGGGCAACACTTGACTTCAGCCAACCAAGAGAACAAGCTGGCTGCAGGAAGGGATATTCTACGATGGATCATATCCATGTCATCAATCAGGTAATCGAGAAATCTGCGGAGTACAGTCAACCTCTCTATATGGCTTTCACACATTATGAAAAAGCATTTGATTCAGTAGCGATACCAGCAGTCATAGAGACATTACGTAACCAAGGAGTACAGGATGCATACGTGAATATATTGGCAAATATCTACAAGGATTGCACAGCAACCTTGGTTCTCCACAAGACAAGTAGAAAGTTACCTATCAAGAAAGGGGTCAGGCAAGGAGATACAATCTCTCCAATGCTATTCACTGCATGCTTCGAAGAAGTATTCAAGCTCTTAGACTGGGAAGGCTTAGGAGTGAGAATCAAGGGCGAATATCTCAGCAAGCTTCAGTCTGCAGATGACATTGTCCTATTCAGCAAAAATGGGGATGAATTACAGCTAATGAATGAGGACCTTAACCGAGAAAGTGTAAGAGAGGGGTTGAAGATTAATATGCAGAAGACAAAGATAATTTTCAATAGCCTGGCATGGGAACAAGAAATCAGGATCGCCAGTCAGCCTCTAGAGTCTGTAAAGGAGTACGTTTATCTAGGTCAGTTAATCACAGGGGACCCTGATCATGAGAAAGAAATTTATAGAAGACAATAATCGGGCTGGGAGTGCATACGGCAGGCATTGCCAAATCCTGAGTGGGAGATTACCACTGTTGTTGAAAAGAAAAGTGTACAATCATTGCATTCTACCGGTGCTAACATATGGGGCAGAGACTTGGGAGGTTAACAAAGAAGCTCGAGAACAAGTTAAGGACCCCACAAAGAGCAATGGAACGTTACCGCAAAGGAACGCAAAGGCCTAACGTTAAGGTATGTGGCCACCTTTTTGGAAATCTTTTTATATTTTGACCCTAAACTGATTTCTTTGCATCTGCCTTCAGTAGGGTCGTTCAAAAAGACCCTTGAAGTATGTTTGGTAAAAAAATTAAAACTGATTACAACTTAATTGAGAAAATTACCCAAAATGTGCCCATCACGCCAGGGGTCATAACTACCGATCCTACCACACGAAAATAAAATGGCTTGGCAGCAATGTAGGTGTATATGTAGGCTGTGCAATGAACTAGGATCTTTGCGCTGTCATTAGTATTAAGTATGTTACAACCGGAAAACAAAAAAATTGTGTATTTTCAGGTGGTCGCATTTCAATTGAAATTTTATACCATCAAAAGTTATTCATGGTTTTCAATAATCCTACTTCATTGCACAGCCTAATGTTTAAGAAAGGAGCATGGGAAGTTTAATTGAAAAATATTGGTTTATTGAAAAGGTACGAGGTTTTGCGCACCAAAAAACAACTGAAAATGAAATTTCGAGAAAAACAAAAATTAAGTTTTCAAAACACGTAATATACGTCAAGGGAAGGTCGTAGGAGGCTAAAACCCACCAGGCCCTTCTTAGCTGCCACGAGTTCACCTTTACATTGTTTTATAGCTCGCCGTTTTTTCGGGCTTGTTTTTTTTTTTTTTTTTTGTCAACCGTTGACTGACGGTTGTCATTCTTCACGCGTGTTCGGTCACTGCTGAGGCAAGCTACTTATCATAGATATTTTAACATCTAGGACATTTAAAGTGACGAAAAGATAGCTTTCAAAAAGGCAGAACAACACGCGGGAGCAGTGTAAATAACGATGATGATGATGATGATGATGATGATTTATTGGCATCCCCTTTGAAACGGGGCGGCGACAAATAGTCACCTAGCCTGTTGATTTAATCAGGTATATTATACATGTTCTTTATCCATCATTTTTGTATACCTCTCATTATTTTTATTTTTCAAAAATTTACCTTGTACCGCTGCCTATGATTTTAAGAGATCAGGTCGTATCCATGTTTTCCCTGCTTTTTTTCCACCAGTACTCTAATCGTCTCTTGCTGATCTCTACGGCTGAGCTGTTTATGTTTCCTTCCACTTTAAACCCAAGCGCTTCTGGGAGTTGCACATTACCTACGGTTATCACTGGGTGGATCCCGTCGCATTCCATTACGATGTGCTGAGTGGTCTCTGGATCTTTACTGCAGCATACACATGTCTCATCTAGTTCCGAATATTTGTTCCGATATGTTTTCGTCCTTAGGCAACCGGCTCGAGCCTCAAATAGCAAGGCACTGCCCTTTGTGTTATCGTACAAATTTTCCCTTCTAATTTCTTTCTTCTCATTCTTGTAAATCTCCATTGTCCTTTTTGTTTCCATTCTTTGCATCCAATTCATGGTCTCTATTTCTCTCACTTTCTTTCTGATGTCCCCTGGTTGTCTATTTACAGTTTCGATTATCCTGTACTTGGTTGCCAACTTCCTTGACCTCTTCCTCCATTCTGTGTCCACGCTTTTCATGTAGAGATACTTGTGCACTTTAGCCGGCCATTTATTTTCATCCATGTTCCTGAGCCTTTCTTCAAAACTAATTTTGCTCTGTGCTTCTCTGACTTCAAAAGAGGCCCAACCCATGTCACCCTGCACTGCCTCATTTGTCGTATTACCGTGTGCTCCCAAAGCCAACCGGCCTACTGATCTTTGGTTAACTTCCAAACCCGCCAATATATCCGATTTTAAGCATATAATGGCATTTGCAAATGTTAGCGCTGGCACCATTACTCCTTTCCAGATTCCACGCACCACCTCATACTTATTGTGGCCCCATAGTGCTCTGTGTTTCATTATTGCTGCATTCCGCTTCCCCTTTATTTTCAGATTATCTTGGTGGTTGCTTGAGTAATTTTTTCCTTCGTTTATGTGTACGCCGAGGTACTTATATTGCTTCACTATGGGTATTACTTGCTGTTGAATTGACACCACGAAGTTACTCGTGTGTTCATTAAGATCATAATCCCTGATTTCTCTGTGCTAAACTTAAGCCCTAGATTTGTCGCTGCGTTCCCACAGATATTCGCAAGTATCTGTAAATCTTTTTATTGACCGCTAGTAGCACAATATCGTCTGCGTACATCAGTCCAGGGACCTTCTGTTGCACCATTTGTCCATTACGCATGTAGGATAAATCGAAACCTAATTCGCTGTTTTCCAGTCGTCTTTCTATGCCCTTGACGTAAAGCGTGAACAACAATGGTGACAGAGGGCATCCTTGCTTCAATCCTTGGTGAATTCCCACCATTTCATTTCCTTTTCGGCCTTCCCATGCCACTTGTACTTGGTTGTCTCGATATATCTCCTTCAGCAGCTCCACGAAATCGTCATCTATGCCTTCGTATTGAAGAATATCCCACAACAATTCCCTGTCTACGTTGTCATAAGCTCCTTTAATATCTAGAAATGCTATCCATAAAGGTATTTTCTGGGCTACTGAAATCTCTATGCACTGAGTAGTACAAACATATTGTCTTCTAAGCGTCTGCATGGCCTGAACCCATTCTGTAGTTCCCCCAATACATCGTTTTCCTCCACCCACTTCGACAGTTCTAATTTTATGGCTTGCATTGCCATTCTATATATCACCGACGTTACTGTAACTGGCCTGTACGAGCTCGTCTTATCCTTATCTCCTTTGCCTTTGTAGATGAGATTCATCTTGCTTTCACGCCATCCATCGGGAATATTCTTTGTTCTAATCACTTGCTCTATGGCATTAGTCAGCAGTGCCTTGCTTTTTGGACCGAGGTTTTTGATTAGCTGTATTGGGATTTCATCGGGTCCAGCTGCCGTGTTGTTAGGGACATTTTCTGCTGCCTTTTTCCAATAAAAGCTTTCTATGCTAAATTTTGATCTCTCAGGACTCTCTGTTGTTGCTGGATCTGTTGTCTGAACTACGCTTTTTCTCGTGCCGAAGTTATGCCTGATAACGTCTGTGACGTACCGCAGCGCATCATCGTCATCGTCATCATCATCAACGCGATGCGAGGTCGTGCGCCCACATGAGGCAATTTCTGCAATTTTAACAAAGAAACGGTAGCGATTACCCTTGCTCAATTTTATTCATCTTTATAATATCTCAGAACAAACTCATCGAAAAGTATCCTGAGCATTTGAGCGGAACGATAAGTTTGTTTTAACGATCGAAATGTATGTTTCGTTTTCAGAAAATGTCAGTTTTGGTTTCAGGGAGGTCTGTGGGCAGTTATAAAAAACAACATAACTTTTGAACAAAACCGGATAGAGACGTAATTTTTTCGGCACCACAATTCTGAATGTCTGCAGATTCTTAAATTAAAAGAAATAAAATTTATATTAAAAAATATCACTTTAAAGGGTGGCGACATACCTTATGCGACAGGAAGAGAGCGGTGTGGATCAGAGAACAAACGTGGATAGCCGATATTCTAGTGGACGTTAAGCGGGAAAAGTGAAGCTGGTTAGGCCATGTAATGCGTAGGATGGATAACCGGTGGACTATTAGAGTTACAGAATGGATGCCAAGAGAAGGGAAGCGCAGTCGAGGACGGCAGAAAACTAGGTGGGGTGATGAAGTTAGGAAATTCGCAGGCACAAGTTGGAATCAGCTAGCGCAAGACAGGGTTAATTGGAGATCGCAGGGAGAGGCTTTCGTCCAGCAGTGGACATATATATATGCGACTGCATACAATACAGTTTAATTAAACAGTAACATCCTTCGCAAAATATCGACGACGCCATAAATAAGGCGACAAGACAAGATCGCAAGAACCTACTTTACAGAAACAAAAGAAGACCAGGTGACAATATGCGAACAAATCTTATACTAACATTTACGGACCATCCTCCTAGCGTAAGCTAAATCCCGCTAAAGCAATTTTCCCAGTCTAACCACGCGTGGCGGGAACACGCTTATGCTTCGTGCGGTCGTACGGCGGCGCCAGGGCTCCTGAATGCTAGAGTTATACTATAAACACCCTCCCTTCACTTGTATATAGAGGTTCGCCATATAAAGGGAGCTCGTGCAGCAGCGACCCCTCCGAAGGCGCCACTGCGGCCAGGTCGAGCATGTTCTCTTCCCGGCGGCGACTTTACAATTGCTAGTAGGTACAGCGGAGGCGTGGCACTGCGGGTCACGTGACTTCCGCTTAACAAATGTTGTCATGGCAATCGTGGAGCTCCTAGGTGCCTAGGGACATAATCGCTTAGAGACTTTTGAGGCACAGGTCTGGCACAAGACGGTCTTTGGAGGGACCACCAGTCGTTTGTCCGCAGGCGCGAGGACAAGCGGGTGCAAAAGAGAAAATTGCGTCCGCTCTTGCGCAAGCGGATACTGCTCGCGTTTGTACCCCGGTGCCGTGGCGGAAGCCGCGGTGTCTGGCACCGACGCGAAGCGGTGGTCGTTGGGGTCTTGCGGAGAGCAGCGTAGCAACACCCCAAATAACAAGATACTGCTCCATTCAGGTAGACTGCTCCCTCCCTGATAGTGAGATTATATTTGGATCATCAAAAGAGTGGTGCGTTTATTTAGGAATAGCATCGATCCCTTAACAGCACAGCCACAGTTGTGCCACAAGTCTGGCGGGTTACAGTGGTCTGCCTTTTCCCGTCCTTCAGCTATTCCTAAATAAACGCATCCCTGTTTTGATGATTCAAAATACCGGCACCGGCACCGGGGCACACCGGCACCTGCACCGGAACCGGGGCACAAACGACAACAGTATTCGTTTGCGCAAGAGCGGGCGCTGGCGTCGCGTAAACCAAACAAGTATCGGAAGCCAATGTTGCGCTAGGCGCCGCCATGCTGGCGGAAGTGGCCTGCGGCGAGAGCCAATAGGCGTGCAGCTCTGCGCCCCCCTTCTGCGTGGGATATGTTTTCCGTATGCGCTTCCCGGAGCGAAGCTTCAGGAGGAACGTCTTGCCACGCCCCCACTCGGCAAAGAACATGCAACGCCTCAGCCCACGCCCTCCTCTGAGCCCACTACAAAGCCTTCTAGTACACTGTACTCGTTCCTAACTTTTTCCTTCCACCATGGGGTGACCCAGGGGCCACCAAGGCTGCCTGCACACAATGAAAGGAGTGCTCCTACCGGGGGTGCTAGTAATACGCTAACAAAATCGAATGAAAAGAATCCTTACGTTATACCAACCAAGGTTACTAAGTATAAGGTTGTGCGGCGCAGTTAACGCAAGCGGACCGGTGGCGTTTATCGACGCTATGCGGTTGCTTCGGGCATACTTACTTGCGCTGATGATCTCGCGCGTGGGTTGAGGTGCGGCACATAGCCGCAGAAAACCCTCAAGCATACACTCTAATGACACCAGAGTGTTGAATTGTCATTCACGCATAAGGTGCACCAGAGGGTGCATCGCTCAGCAACAGCAGTACACCCTAAGAAAAGTGGAGGGGAAAACGGGACGAACTGGACAGCTAGTTCTAAAAAGGGCGCTTTCATCCCTCACGGTACTAACTGCAGGGAGTGTACGTGCCATGTGCAAATATCGGAGCTTAGTCCCCGGTGAGAAAGATAGCAACCGGAGGACAACGACAGCAGTTACTCCCCATGCACTCCGTATCCAGTGTCGTCGAATGAAGCTGCAGAAATGGTTATCGTCTGGTTAAATCGTTAATAATATGAAGTTTGTGCACTGTAAGTTCCACTACAGGCAGGGCCATACTTTGCCTCTTCGCGAGAAAATTTAATGAAACTTAAAAGGTGGATAATGAAAAGCTATGCACTTCATGTGCACACTACACTACAAGTGAACGATACACAATAAACGCAAACGTCCCACGTGGATGGACTGGCAGTTGCTTCCGTTCCAAGGACATTACAAATTTAAGCGAAGCGATTTGTAGCTCAAACGGGGCACGATAAGTGACTCTGTCGTCCTGCGTGCTCCGTTTGCGCTACACGTACATCACGTAATATATCTCATCCAAAGAATAATCGGGCAGCTTTATTTTCGCAGTCGCATATGGTCGCAAGTGCACGCAACGTTAGGCTCTGCCTGCACGAAATGCCGTCCCTCTTATGCATTGCCGCACATGGGTCGAGCTCTCCGTATTCTATCACGTGAGCCGTGGTGTAGTGGTTAGAGAACCTGGGTCGTGAGCCTGAAGACGGAAGTTCGCGTCGTAATGTGCAGCACTTTTTCTTTTTGTGTTTCAGCTCAATAATTCTTTTATCGGCGTATAAATGGCTAATGTCGTTAATTGCTTATTCGATGAGCGTTGGAAGGAATGACCGTTGCTCCCTTGAAGAGGATCGGAAAAGAGCAACTGTTAATCCTTCCAGAAGTAACCGCATGGGGAGCAACAGTTGATCTCCTCGCAGTTACACCCCAAAAGGACGAATGCTTGTGGCAGGTCAGTTAGTCCCCAAAAGGAGTAAAATTGGGTGCCCCTTTCTTTCTTAGAGTGCACACTTACCCAGTAGGCCGCGCCGATGCGAATCTGGTACAGGTCAGCATAAATTCAAACGAAAACAATTCCGAAACTACTCCAGCGCGTTGTTTCAGTTTCCAGGTTCACGTACATTTGTAGCTGCGGCTTAATTACAAAACGTATGCTGCATGGTGGTGACTATGCTTCATCCTTGGAGGCCGGCTATCGGGATCGATTGCACCTCGCACTTGAAGCGTGACAGGCGTTCTCTGTCGTTTCCGTTCTCACTGTGCTACGAGAGACACTGCATCTGCGCCGGACACATCCACGCGAGTATTCATCCTCTGGAGCGACTGTCGCTATAAACACTTGGCATGCGGTGGCCAGCACAGCGCCCTATGCGTATACGCGAAGGCGCGAAGCCAAGAAGCCCGGTAGCTTACCGTGTATAGTGAGCGAAGCGGAACCGCGCTGCTCAAACGGGGACTGGGCTGTTCGGGAGCCGTTTATCGTACACGCTCACGCGGATTCAATTCGTCCTTGGCGCCGCGGAGAGGAGGTCTCCGCCGAGGCCGCGACACGCGCTTCCTGCGACGCGCCGAGCTTCAACGTGGGTCGCCGCCATTCTGACTTGTATAAATACATAAGCAGCAGAATTTCAATAAAAACACAGAAAGAGGGGTACACCAGGAAAATCTTGACACAGCCTGTTTCTCTGCAAGCCATTAAAGGTTGACGTCTAAAAATCTCGGCAAACAGAGTCGTAAGTAAGCGCGCGATGACGACAGCAGGAAAGCCAGCTCGACGTAGGTGTTTGCAAGAACGCCTGCAGCACGGGCCATTATGGCGTATGTGCGGAGTGTCGCGAACCTCGAGTTGGACACTAGGTTAGACTCAAGAGTTGGACGAACGTGGTCAGGTGGCATATACCAGAACGATATCGGTTTTTTTTTTGCTGTTTTTTTCGTGCTCCTTTTAATTCTGCGGTTTTACGTGCCGATACCCCACGATATGATTATGAGGCACGCCGTAGCGGGGGACTCGGGATTGACTTTGACCACCTAGGGTTCTTTACCGTGCACCCAGTGCATGGTACACGAGCGTTTTATTGCATTTCGTCGTCCCAATCGAAACGTGGCCTTCGCGACCACGACCGCGATTTGATCCCGTGCGCCCTCGGGCTTAGCAGCGCAACGTCAAAGCCACGGCGGGTAGGAAAGAGAATTGACCGAGGTGAAATGTTATTGACATTCCTAAACCACCCATCCAGTGTTTTCGTCCCAATGCTGTAATTAAGGAACCTGTGTGAGTTCCGAAACGTCCTCAACTTTCGACTTGGTTCCAGACAATTTTCTTTCTGGGGTTTTATGTGCTAAAACTAGTTCTGATTATGAGGCACACCGTAGTGGAGGGCTCCGGATTAGTTCTGACTACAAGGGGTTCTTTAACGTCCACTACAACACAAGCACACGGGCGTTTTGGCTTTTCGCCTCCATCGAAATGCGGCCGCCGCGGCCGGGATTCGATCCCGCAACCTCGTGCTCAGCAGCGCAACGCCTTAGCAAACGAAAAAAAAAAAAATTTGTCGCAGTTTCACCCGAAAGGCGAAGCATCAATTTGCGATAGCAAAGTTGTAGAGAGCCATAGGGAGTAAGGATGGTAGTTTTATCAGCTGTATAAACTTGGACATGCAGCAGCACCGGCAACACGCAGAACTGTTGTCGACGCCGTCGGCATTTTGCCCGCGTTCGCACAAAACGCGTGCGGCATTGGTGACTGTTGCCGGAGCCTCTGGGGGCGGCTCGGAGGTTTTCGACCACAGCAGAACGGGACACTCGTCGAGCAGCGCCGGAAGTCTTTACCACCTTCTCGCCTCACAACGTTTTCATATAAATAATCACTTGGTGCCGCAGCTAAACGTCGCCTCCCTTCCCCCCCCCCCCCCCCCCCCCACACACACACACTGCTTTTCGCGCGTCGGAAGAAGGCGCGTTTGCTCTACATATATGGTGATTGTAAAGGAGGAAAGAGACGCCTACTTCTGCGGCCCTTAAGGGGGCACGGAGCAGAACGCGCGTTTGTTCTCCGCCGTGGGTTCACTCCCCGTGAAAGCGTGCGTCCCTCGCTCCCTTTTACTCGCACATACAGCGTTCGGCGCGCGGCGACGATTTCATCTCCATTGACGTCATACGGAACCTCACGGCGACGGCGACGGCGACGACGACGATGACGCCGACGGCAGAAATCTGCTTTGGAGTGTCCATATAATTGCTATCGCAATAAAAAAAATCCCGTGGTCTTTTCCGGTACCCCCTTCGCGTGTCGTAATGCCAACAGGGTGCTTCAGGTGACGTCAGCAGCGTATAAGCAGTTGATTGGTCTGTCGTCGATGGATGACAGCGCCGACGTGACTGCTCCAAGAGTGGGGAGGGCCTCACCCATTGCGCGCCACCGAATGAAGGTTCTATTCAGTTAGCTTCACCCAGAGGAAGACTAAAGTCTTAGGGTACCACGCAGACTGTGTATTTTCGGACTTCCGAAAGGCCTTTGACACCATTCCTCCTGCCTTGCTGTTACATGAGTTATGATGTCTCTGCATTCATCCTCCTATAGTAGATTGGGTCAGAAATTATTACAGCGAAGATGTCTATGGCTTGGAACCCGGGATTTTTTTCGCGTCCGTCACATCGACAGAAAACCCAGGTGGGCCGATCCCGGCGGCAGTGCAGGATCCCCGCAAGGCAAAGGCGTGAAGCGAACATACAGCGAAGCTTTCGTTTCAATCAGAAACGCACAAATAAGAAATCACCACCCAAGCACTTCACACAGATGGTTAACCAGCGAAGATGAAACGTGCGGCCCAGCTGTTTCATCATCCTCATCATCAGCCTATATTTATGTCCACTGCAGGACGAAGGCCTCTCCCTGCGGTCTCCAATTACCCCTGTCTTGCGCTAACTGATTCCAACTTGCGCCTGAAAATTTCCTAACTTCATCACCCCACCTAGTTTTCTGCCGTCCTCGACTGTGCTTCCCTTTATTTATTTATTTAGTTATTTATTTATTACATAAACCCGCATTCGATCAAGAGCATTACAGTGGGCAGGCAAGTGATCACGTGCTCGTGACGTCTGCGGCAGAAAGGATGTTCCACATCCACCCTATGGTTTGTGAGTGGTGGCGCTGGCTAACACTCCCAGGGTCAGTTCTAGTTGTAAGACATAAATACCCTAGAAAGTGGATATGAAAACGGCTCCGCGGTAGCTCAATGGTCAGAGCATCGCACGCGTAATGCGAAGACGTGGGTTCGTTCCCCACCAGCGGACAGTTGTTTTTTCATCCATTTTCATTTCCATTAATTTATCATTTCTTTAATTCAATTAGTAAGTACAAGTAATTTCCCCTATGTTGTCCTTGGTTTCATTGTTTGTTGGCTTCTTATGACATTCCATGAAAGGGTATTCGTAAAGTATACACCAAGGTACTTTGCCTCCTTTACATGCGGTAAGCTGACATTGTTGGTGAGTCTAGCTTTTTCCGCGAGAAACGAATGTAATTGCATTTAGTTGTGTTTAGAGCCATGCGCCAGGTACCACACTATTCAGAAATATTATTCAGATCAGATTGAAGAATTTCTATATCCACTGGAGTGTTAATTGGGCGATAAACAGCGCAATCATCTGCATATAACCGTATTTTCGAAGTAATTCCTTTTGATATGCCATTGATGAAGATTAAGAACATCAAAGGGCCTAACACCGATCCCAGCGGTATGCCAGACGTGACAGGAACTGATGACGATTTCGAACCGTTGACAATGGTAAGCTGACTACGGAAGAAAAGTAGCTTTCCAGCCATTTAAACACATTTTCAGGAAGACCAAGGTGGGCTAGCTTGCAGGCTAAGCAACGATGATTGACTTGGTCGAATGCTTTTCTGAAGTGTTTTCTGATACGCAATCCACCGCCAATCATTTATAGATTGCAGACACAAGGTCGAAATGGAATTCAACCAGTTGTGTATCACAGGAGAAGCCAGGGCGATATCCATGCTAGTTCTGGAAAAAAATACCTGTGCTCACTGAGATGTTTAGCTATGTTGCTACACAAAATATGCTCCAATATTTTGATGCTTCGCCTAACAGAGAAATTGGGCAGTAATGTTCAACATTACTTTTAGATCCTTCTTTATGAACTAGTACAACGTTTGCAACCTTCCATTCGTCAAAGATTTGGAGCCGGCACGCTGGCTGACATACAGCTAACACCACTGTTGGTTATGCATATAATGCAGGTCCTTATTGCAATCGGATCAGCGATCCTGCTTGGCGTGGATGGCGAGCGGGCACTGCTCCCACTATCGCGGAAACCGTCTTCGTCAAGTGACATCGGATGGGCCACGGTGACAACCAAGTTCAGCAGCGGATTGCCAGTTATCGCCGGCTTACATCGACGTTTGGATGAGCCGCTCTTCGGCGACGAACTACCAGTCTCTGCTGAGCATCGAGGGCCATGTGACATCAACCGAACCTACTTAAACGCGCAGCACTTTGGCTTCGTGAGATTTGGAGCCGGCACGCTGGCTGATATGCAGCTAACACCACTGTTTCGTTATGCAGGCTAGTACTTACTATTCAATGCAACTACATGGTCCGCTATGTGCGTTGCCGGCTCCTACCATGATGAATGCTACTGCGCACCGTCGCAGGCGAATGGGCGCGCCATTGTCTTGTCGAAATTTCCGCCTCTTTGTGAATCGAGTGTTGTACTTGATTCTTCTTTTGCTGATATCGTGCGATGTCAATCTTAATCCTGTACCTCTCACCCAAGCAGCAATGGCGGTACTCAAAAGTTTACAGACTGGTCAGGCATCAATCATGAGCAAGCTAGATACCATCGATACCAGGTTAGCCAAGCACGAGGCTATGCTGGCAGAAGTAAACAGTAGGCTTGGTGTAACTGAGGAACGGGTTGAAACGGTAAATAAACTAGTGTGGGATCAAGCAAATGCAATAAGATCACTTGAACAACAAGTATCTGCCGTGCGAAACAAAAAAAAACGTCGATCTTGAGAACAGAAGTCGCAGGCTTAATCTTGTCTTCTATGGAATAGATGACGGAAACCATTCTGAAACGTGGATACAGTCAGAAATTTGGTTAAAAGTATTTACAAAGCTAACCTGGGGATCGAACTGAATTCGATACAAAGGGCACACCGTGCGGGTCGTTACAGCGATAGGTTGAAAAGGCCAGTCTTGGTAAATTTTTCTTCATATAAGGAAAAACAGGACGTCCTGTCAAATGCTAATAAGTTCAAGGGGTCACCCTACAGTGTGGATCAGGATTATTCATCAGAGAGCCGACAAATACGCGAGCATCTGTGGGAATACGCAAAAGTTAAAAAAGCGGACAGCAATAACAAGGTACAGCTAAATTTCGACTAACTCGTTATTAACGGAAAGACCTTCACGTGGGACAAAGAAAAAAAGGTTGTTCCACTCGGGAAACAATGATGCAATAGAAAGGAAATGAAACAAGTGTGCCGTGATGTCGTTGCTGTTGTAGTAAACTGTCGGAGTATAATAAGCAAAGTCGATGAATTCGCTGGTCTGATAGAGTCCCTTAAGGCTGACATAGTTTTTGGCACAGAACACAGACGAGCTGAACCCGTCTATCGCGGATAATGAAGACGGATCGCGAATTCCCTAAAGAATTTATTGCTTATCGGAAGGACAGGCCCCGCCTCGGTGGAGGGGTGTTTTTGTTAATTAACTCTTCTCTTAAGTCATTCATGCTAGATCTTGATACCAACGATGTTGAATCAATTTGGTGCTCAGTCACCCTACCTGATAACTCCTCGTACGCTGTTGGATCATTCTACAGACCACCAAGTTCAAACTTAAAACTGTTACAATCTTTATATGACAATGTTTCGGAGGCATCCCGGCTGCCTATTTTGCTTGCGGGTGATTTTAACTTACCTGACTTGGAATGGCTAGAAGGTGATTGTGTATGCAAAGTTGACAGCCGTATTAACTTAGAAATGAAAAACATTGTAAAAACCTTCGGTCTATTACAGTATGTCAGTGCTCCAACTCGGAATAGTAACATTCTGGACCTTTTGTTCTGCAGCTCACCTACGCTTATTAGCTCAGTTCATATAATACCAGGAATAAGCGATCACAACGCTGTCATTTCAAACATTAAAACAGATATTAACCGATCAACGTCACCCACATCAAGGAGAGTTTTTTTCTTTGAAAAAGGTGGTTATTCTAGTATCTCTGAGGAGCTCCTCGATCACTTACCGGTTTTTGAATGTCTGGCTGAGGATTACGACATCCATGATTTATGGTGGGTATTTAAAGATAAACTGCTTGAGCCTACGGACAAGTATGTTCCAAGCATAGATTCCACCAGACTCAAAAAACGTAAGAAACCCTGGGTGAATTGGCGTATTCTCAGAATAACTAAAAAAAGAAATATGGCATTTAATAGATACAAAAAAAAACAACTAAAAGTATGAATCACATAAATAAGTTATCTGAAGTAACACAGGAGTATAAGTTTGCCATAAAAAATACGAAGGAAGAGTACTTTAAGACACTCAACGACAGAATGAAAACTAATCCCAAACATTTTGGAGGTTTTTAAAAGTTTGCGGATCAAATTTTGTAGGAAGAAATGAAATTGTTTGTAATCAACAAATAATTACAGACGATACCGAAAAGGCAATGTGTTTGAATACATATTTTCAATCTGCCTTCCTACCTAAATGCAACCATAGCCCTACACCACATGCAAGCACACTTCCTTTAATGGAACAAGTTGAATTAAGCGTAAGAGGCATCGAGGCACTCCTAAAGGTCATAGATGAAACCAAAACAAACGGTCCGGATGGTATATTTCCACGTATACTAAAGCGGTGTGCTACACCTATCTCGATGTACCTTTATCTAATCTATGTGAAATCGCTATCCACAGGGCTCTTACCTAATGATTGGAAAACCGCTCAAGTTGTACCTATTCATAAAGGGGGTTGGAAAAGAGATATCGCGAATTACAGGCCTATCTCACTAACATCCATCTCGTGCAAAATCATTGAGCATATTTTATACACCGAGATAATGCGTCGTATAACAGATGATAATATACTAATGAAAGAACAACACGGGTATGGGAAAGGTCTATCTTGCACAACTCAATTGAGTTTTACGATGAATTGGCATTCGATGTTGACGAGGGAGGACAAACAGAATGTGTCTTTTTAGACTTTCGCAAGGCATTCGACACAGTGTCACATCCACTTCTTCTTACTAAACTTAAAATGTTAAATATTGTCACCGGTAGTAGTGAGAATAGCGCAAGCGCAGAGGCGCAAGAAGAACGAAGTGCTAGCTCGATAGTTCGCTCTCGCCGCCGTTTTCTCCGGAGCCCAGCTGCTCTGAATAACGTCAGCCCCCTTTTGAAGGTGTGTGGCAAAGAGGTGGAAGTGCAACTATATTAACTGAAGTGTGCTCGCATGGATTGAAAATTATCTGTCTCAGCATCGACAATGTGTTGTTTTGAACGCCAAAAACTCGGCATACGCTGATGTGACGTCAGGAGTCCCACAGGGCTCAGTCTTAGGGCCACTTTTGTTTTTACTTTATGTAAATGATATTTCTGTTGGTATTTCTTCATGTAAACGGTTGTTTGACGACGATTGTGTTGTTTATAGGAAAATTAAGAGTGAACAAGATGCTGACATGTTACAATTAGACAGAATTTATGAATACTCGCTGTTCCACGTGGAAGATGAATTTGAATTTAAAAAAGTGTGTTCATATATGTTTTACAAGAAAGAAGAAACGGATTGTAAGTGTCTACCATATAAATAATACCCTGATAAAAACGAACCTATATACAAGTATCTAGGTGTGACGTTATCATCTGACTGCTTATGGTCTGCTCATGTGGATGACGTCATTGTAAAAGCTGGTGGGGCACTCAATTTTATTCAGAGGAACTTGAAATGTTCACAGCCGAACCTAAAGAAAACTGCTAACTTAACATATGTGAGAACGATTTTAAAATACACCTGCGCCGTCTGGGACCCCGCGCAAAAAAAAAAAATTGATTGATAAACTGGAAAGAATTCAAAACCGAGCTGCTAGGTTCGTCCTGGGGCGATATGGGCCGAGAGAAAGTTGTACTCGAATGAAACACGAATTGGGAACTGCTTTCCTCTCGGCGGAAAAAGTTGAGACTGAAGCTTTTACACCTCATATTTAATCGTAAGACTGTAATTAGCAGTGACAGCTACTTGAAGCAACCACATTATATTTCTAGGTGTAATGACCATTCTCTTAAAATCCGCGAGTACCGTGCCAGGACGAACTTGCTTGCAGGTTCCTTTTTTTGTCAAAACTATCGTGGAGTGGAATCAGCTGTGTGAAGAGCAAGTGTGCTGTACGAATGAAGATTTGTTTTTTTCCCTCCTGCAACCCCCTTGGCTATAACACCTTCGGGCAATGCGGGGTAATTCTTGAATAAAGAATAAAGAATAAAGAACTGCTCCCATTTTCAGCGAAAGCGCGAACAGACGATGGAGAAGGCGAATCATGGGGCGTGAGCATTCCTTCAAAGCGCGGTTCGGTATCATGTCTCGGTCGTTGGCTTTGCTGGGCTTTATGGCGTTCAGGAGGAGGAAGATTTCAGAGAGCGAAATTGCGCCCATCGGTTGCGTTACTTGGTTAACATCTGGCAAAACGGCACTATCTCCCGGCGAGTCTGCCCGAAAAAATTATTTGAAGTAATTATTTGGACGACAGCTTTGTGTTCATTATCCCTAATAGTCCCATCCACCGTGAGAAGATGCGGTATACCTATATCTTGTTTACGATTACTCTGAATAAATTTCCAAATTGATTTGCTGTTACTTTATAGGGACGCTTCCATACCCTAAAAAAAAGTTGTTTTGGCTTGACGAATTTTGCTCTAATGGTCCACCGGTTATCCATCCTACGCATTACATGGCCTGCCCAGCTCCATTTTTTTCTCTTAATGTAAATGAGAATATCGGCTATCCCCGTTTGCTCTCTGATCCCCCCTCCCCCTTTGGTGTTTATCACTGGGTTAATCCCGACGGTTTATTAAGGTCTTTCTTAATTATTGGTGACGTCTTTGTGTTTATTAATGAGGTTACACGCACAAGTTCGGCTGCGACGGAGAGAACGACGTCACTGACAGTATGCCCGCAGTTCGCCGTTGTCGCCATTGCCACTTGCGATTTTTCAACATTAAATTGCTTCAAAATTAAATCTGACCGTTAGGTAAGACAACAAATGGCTCATACCCCCGTAAACGCGGCCTCCTCATTACGATGACAGAAGAGAAGTGAAATTCTACGCTGGAATGGTGAGTGGCAACGTAGCCAGCTGTGGAAGAAGACGACGACGCTCGAGCCATTGATGATTTCTGCGTGCAGGCGACAGACGGACGAACCGGCCAGCCATATGCAACTTCGCTGTCAAAAAGCCGCCAAACCAGATGACGTTGCCGCCAATCCCTCGCCGGTGGTCGGAGACTTTAAGCTCGACATCTCAAAAACCGGAAACAAAGCAGTGGTTCACGCGCTCCATGGAATAAGAGTTCGACCACGGTTACTTGAACGATCCGAGTCACCCCACACTACCGTACATGGGTCATTCATGATGCTTTCGGACGTGATCTGGCATGTGGTCCTTGGCAATTGTGCAAGCACTTAGAAATTTGGTAATTAATTTTCAGTGATGAGGGAATCAATAATAGGAGGGAAATTCACAAGTTCGCAAGAAAAACAGCGTTGGTCCGATATAGCCGGGACCTACTATACTACATACTGCTATAATAAGATGCTACTATAAGATCAAAGACTATCTAATATGAGCAGCCCACCTTGTGCTAAACGTGACTTTTTTACTTTTCTTGTTTATAGACTGGATTGCACACACGTTCGCGCTTACGCGACACCTGTGAGATGGCGTACTGCAAAGTCTGCAAGTGCACTCAGGCGTCACGGACACTTTGTTACGGCGGGTCATGCAAAAAAGGATAGCCGTAATTGAATGTGAAAAACGTAGTGTGAGCGCATTTTGTGCATATCGTCGTCGTCATCTGTACATACGACTCATCATCTTGTGTGAACGCTATTTGTGCATATCGTCGTCGTCATTTGTACATACGACTCATCATCATCTTTTGTCTCGTGCGGTGCTTCGTCTCTGACTCGGGCGGCTGCTCGGAAATAAAGGCATCGCATCGGCCGACGTCTCACAAGTGGTGGAGAGTGCTTCGATTCCCACGTCCTCTTACTTCCCCGATTCCCCTGGAGCTCCGATCCGGTCGTCGTTTGCTCTCGCCTACCACGGTGATGACAGAAACCAACCCGTCCACCAGTGCTGCTACCACCTCTGCTCAGCCCGCTGGGCCTACCTGGACGGTGAACACCACACACCGAGATCCTCCCGTCTTTGCCAGCCTCCGCGGCGACGACGTCGAAGATTGGCTCGATCACTACAACAGAGCCAGCGACGCCAATCATTGGGACGACACGCACAAATTGCGGTATGTCGCTTTTTACTTAACCGAAGTTGCGAAGGCATGTTTTTTTAACCACGAAAGTGACTTTTCGGACTGGCCATCATTCACCCAGCAATTTCGCCAGATATTCGGCATGTCCTCTGGACGCTCCGAAGTCGCGAAACACAAGCTGGCAACGCGCATGCAAGAGCAGGACGAGTCCTATACGTCCTACATTGAGGACATCCTCGCTCTCTGCCGCCGCGCACAGAGTGACATGGTGGAAACTGATCGCGTTCGCCACATACTGAAGGGCATCAACACGGTCGCCTTTAATGCTCTCGACATGCAGAACCCAAACTGCGTTGGGGATATTATCACGGCCTGCCAGCGTCTAAGCACGCTCCAGTCTATTCGCCTGCCACGCGCCTCTACCGACCCTCATCTCAACGGTGATGCTGAGCTGCGAGCCCCGATACGCACTCTCATCAGGGAGGAACTTCACGGACATCTTTCTGGACCTACGACGCTTGCAACCGTTCGCCCCGCTCCTCCTGGACTGCGTGACATCATCAAGGACGAACTGGCGTCGATGACAAACGTCCAAATGGACAAGTCTACTGCACCATTTCGTCCGCCAAGTTATGCCAAAATTGTCTCCCGGCCTCCCTCGACCGTTCACTCTCCACCTGCCGAAGCTTACCGCGACCCCCTAGCTTCGCTGGCAACGAATACTCCTGCACACCCGTACTACTCTCCGTGGCGGTCGTCGCGCCCTGTTTGTTTCTACTGCGGTATTCGCGGACACATTTCTCGCTTCTGCCGTCGGCGTCAGCAAGATGAAAGCCGCGGCTATGCTACCTTTGAGCGAGACAGCGCACCTAGGTTTGACTCCTACGTCCCCGGGCGTCACCCAGGTGAAAGGCGAGGCTATGACACCTTTGAGCGAGACAGGATACCAGGGCTAGATTCGTACGTTCCCGGACCGTACACAACCTCTTCTGGTCGCTCTCCTTCACCTTCCCAGGACATGGCTCGAGCATCCCGCTCGCCCCGGCGTCGCTCTCCTTCACCTTACCGCCGTTCCTCATTGCCCTTGCGTGCTGCTTCCCATGTTGTGGAAACCCGCTCGGAAAACTAGAGGCTGCAGTTTTCGGAGGAGAAACTGCATCGTATCGGACTGTACCAATTCCTCCTGCTCGCCCCGCCAATTTGCTCTCAGTTTGTGTGGAAGGTGTTTCCGTCGACGCCCTTGTAGATACTGGAGCCGCTATTTCTGTTATACATCGTGAATTGTGCTTCCGTCTGCGAAAAGTGCAAACGCCGTATATTGGTCCGGTCCTATGTGGTGCCAATGACGTTCCCATCTTTCCTACCGGACAGTGCACAGCTCGAGTACTGATAGACAGTATTCGTCATCATGTGCAACTTTCGGTGCTTTCGACGTGCGCTCATCAGATGATATTAGGATGGGATTTCCTGTCCGCTGCTTCTGCACTAATTTCGTGCGGCGACCCAAGCATCCACACCAGCGACACCGAGACTTATCCCGTTTTCGATTCCCCGTGTCCCAACCTCATTGCAGCAGCGGATTTTATTATCCCACCAGACGAAGAACGTGTTCTTACTCTTGAGTCAACAGACATTGCCGACGGAGACGCATTGGTTGTACCTTCTCAGCGCTGCATTTCTCGAGGACTCGTCAACGCTTCTTGCTTGGTCCGGTTCTCGAGTGGCTATGCCAAACTCACAGCCTTTAATACGACTCCCGAGCCACTACTACTGCCGAAAGGGTCTACCGTCACCAAGCTCGCCGACGCTGCACCGGTATGTGTCGTCAGTGCTTCGCCTGCCACATCTTCCGCGCATTGTACGCCCGCAGAAGGCCACACTAGTGCTATTAAGGCCACCTTGAGTGCAGATCTCAATCCGGCC